>NC_066584.1:287845673-287935495 GCF_024323335.1 Lathyrus oleraceus
GCACAGAAGATTGCGTACCAAAGCTAGTTAGCCAATATGTCACCTATCACCAAGTTCAGGATGGTCGCACCATTCCAACAACCTCGAAAAATCACCGCGTTTTCTCTACCGCTTCCTTGTCCAACCATGTACAAATCATATCCAGGTTTATCAATATCGTTAAGAAGCGTTGGAATCTCTTGCCCGTATTTCGAATGGACTTCCTTCTCTGAGTAAGAATTGAATCGTTATTGTTCACTGCTTTGTGCCTAAGGAAATTATACACTCTTCATCCAACTCTTTTTGCATCACATTGTCTATAAACCGTCGACAACATTCCATGACGAGACTTGCCTTTTTTTCCATTTTTCTTTTGTTTCTTCTGCAGCCTTACCTAACAGATTGATCCTCACAACATTAATTGTGTTCCTGGATGCCCCGCCAATCTCCATGCAATAGACAAGGCTTCACGGTCGTCAGGTCCACCGATGAAAATCATTATAATGCGTAATTTTATTTCTAACAACGATCCTAAACCGCGATCCACAAAGATCCCTACGAACAAGGTGCTTTTTGTAGAACATTTTTGTTTATCTCACATGTTCATTGTGGATTATTTCTGGAGCATCTTCTATTGTTGAGTAGTCTTTGTGAAAGGGAAGGAGAATTAGGCTGGCGCGTTTCTCTTCGGCAAGTTGTAAATGTCCTCATGGATAGTTGTGTAGGACGAGACAACACTTGATATGTCAAACCTAATCGCATTGTATGTGTTCGAGTTTTTCAAATGCATTAGTTATGCTCTCAACTCTAATTGTGATCCATAGTTGGTTGCGTCGCGCCACCAATCGTGCTGTTTGATTATCCATTTGTAAACAAGAATAGCTGTGCCATGTCTAGTGAGTTGAACTAAGTGAGCTACTGATACATGTATAGGTGAAAGTCTAGTAGCATTTGTGGCTTCAATGACATGGATCATGTTATTGGCATGTTTAGCATTGTGGACACAAGCGACGATTCGAAGCTCCACATCGAACCTCAGTTTTTGCACGGTCCTTAATTGCGATTGCATGAATCGGAATTTTGGTTTGTATATTGCATTGATCAAGGGAGAACCATTACGTCATTACTATAATAGCAAGCATCATAACCATGAAAGTATTGGATCCAAAATCTGTAAAGAAAAAAGAAAAAAAGTAAGTTGGTTAAAAGGCTGTTTGATTTAAATCATGCATAATAGAAAAATGGTAGTTTAAAATTACCCTTTTGTCCCAAGCAATATTCAGTAGTATGACAGCCATGATACCCTTGGTGTTGAGAAGCAATCCAATGGCAACTTCCATCTCGGGCAGGCATACCGAAGAAGAAGTGACAATCACAGAGCTCAAACTTTAGGTATGCATAACAAAAGCATAACCAAAACATTAAACCCGTTCTTTGGCTTCAAAGGAAAGGCAAGTTGATTCTAAAACCAAATCCAGCAAAGTAAACAGGACACAAAATCCCAGAAACAAAATCTGCCGACAATTCCAAACAACATCAGCAAACTTTCCATGAGGCAAAATTAATCCAAACACAAAAGCTCCAACAATAGGATGTGTACCGAGAGAATCCGTAATGTACGAACAAATAAACCTCCCGTCACACGTCCAACAGGTGTGATTTTCGCCACGTGTTCGTACTTGTTCTGTGTTCAATGATTGGAGTAAGGATAGGTCTCACCACAGCAAAGCAAAAAACTATGAACATCAAAGTAGAGATTACTAAGAGATAAGGCTTTCCACCTCTAGTCGAATAAGGAATCAACAAGGTAAACATAACCCAACCATATGCATCGTTAACATAGCTGCTGTCAATGCTATTTTCCAGCTTTGTATATAAAAGTTAAGATTAGCTAAGATTCTTGCAAGGACAGGGAAACCTGTTACAGAAAGTGCTAAACACCAGAATAAATATGCTTCGCCTTGATTTTCTTTTGGTGTTTGTGCGAAAACATCATTTTTATCTATAAGTTTTTTGTAGAGCTAGAAATCCAACACCAAATAACATTGGCGTCACAATGCCGGCAATTGCTATGCTTGTACCTTTCTTCCTTGATCTTAAGATGGTGTCTGAATTCATTTCTAAACCACTTAGGAACACATAGTACATTATTCCTAAGTTTGCAAAGGTTTCAACGGCTAGGATTCCATATTGACTATAACAAGGAAAATACCCATTCAAAATTTCCCAAAGACTTGACTCAGAGTAAAACCAGCCTGCCTTATATAAAATTCAGGAATTATTATATTTTTTTATCTCTCATTTATGAAACGCAGTCTTAATGTATGAACTTTTATATGTTTTTATGGAAGTCTTATGTATGAACTTTTATATGTTTTTTATGGAAGTCTTAATGTATGAACTTTTATATGTTTTTATGGCAGTCTTAATGTATGAACTTTTATATGTTTTTATGTTGAAAATTCAATGTGACTAACTATCATGTGTATTGATGATTCAAATTTACTGGCAAAAGAAGAAGAAATATATGATGATGAATACTTACCAACACCTGCGCAATAATGAGGGCACATGAAGGGGCTTAAGGACGAAGTAGAAAAGCCGAGAACCCAAAATATCATAAGCAATTTGGAGACACAAAAGAGGAACATGTTTTATCATATATCATCAGCCATCCAGATATTGTTTGAAGGACTAAATGAATACATTATAACATGCATAATTTGCCATCTCCATCTTTTCTTTTACTGTTCTTTCTTCTCTTGATTAGTTTCTTATGTTAATGTATTTTTTTTCTTCTCATTTAAATACTATGTTTTTTTCTTTTACGTGAATACACAAGTTAGCATTTGATGAACAATGATGTATTAGAGCTGGCAAATGCAGTTTACATTGTTTGTTGCTACTATTTTACAGAATGCTCTATTTTTTCATGATCTATGCTGCATTATGGTTGCTTTTTTATGATAGTTTTTTTGTGTAAAAAACATTACGTATATGTCATACCCCGATTTTGCTCCTAAATCTTTTTATGTTTGTTTGCATGCTTGGCCTAACCTTACTTTGGTTTTATATGAGGATTGTTTTTTTTTCCAAAGTCATGGTATTGTGTTTGTGGATACATCTATGGTCTGGTCATCTGAACACCCAGTTTCTTGTGTTTCTAGTCACTTGCCAGTCATGTTATTGGTTCATGGATACTATGTCAAAACCCTAACCTTATGGTCTTATTTCATGGTTTTGTTCATACACATTATCAGTCAAGTTATTTTCTTTCAAGAGTCAAACATTCAAGTTATGATTAAACCAATTGTGAAACCAACTTCAAACCATTTTTGTTAATCCATTTCAATTTTATTTCATTACATTTGATTCCATAAAAATACACACAAAATTGACACTTTGACCAATTGTTGACTTTGGTCAACAGTTGACTTTTTGGTCAACTTTGACCAAAGTCAACCCAAAATCCACAAACCCAATTTCACCCTAACCAATAATTCATTTTCCATTTACAAAGAAAATACAAAAAAATGCATTTTTGACCATTTGTTGACTTTGGTCAACGGTTGACTTTTTGGTCAACTTTGACCAAGTCAACCCTCACTTGCTCTTGCCCACCCAACTTGGCCTGGCCTTTTTCTTCAATGTGTCATCCAACCCTCATGTTTATTTATGTTCGTTCTTGGTGGCTTCCATCACAAATAACACATGTGGTGCACCTTGACTTTGTAGCTTTTGAACCATTAACCATTCGCCATTGGCCTGCCCCTACCATGGACCAAGGAGCCCCTAACAGTTCAACCATTATCCTTTGCTCATGCCCTTGGATGCAACAAAACCTTATACATGTGCAACAAATCCATGGATGCAGATGGTCTAGCCAATGCTGCTGCCACAATCATGTCACATCCTGCTTTGCAACAGCACCATACCACCGTCATCATGCTAGCCTGCTACAACACATCTGCTGCCATAAACTGATCAGGAATGGCCATGGATTAGCAAGGTTGCATATCACTCATATCAGTCTGCAAAAATACAAATAAGCCCAACTTAACTTGCAGTCATGTTCATTGCTTGGTACCACATTAAGATACCAAAACCTGTTACAGCATCCCAAGCAAAAATCCAAAGCATCTCATGTAGCACATATAGATGATGCACGCCGTCAAAACCAAGTTGTTCCTACAGTAATGCACACAAAAAAGGCAGGTAAGTGCAAATGAAATAAAACACGTTGTCATCGAATTCAGGCTGCAACAGTCAATCTACACCAGCATCAGGAAAATGGCAGTGTAAGGTTTTGGCGCTCAAGCGGAGAATTTGGTCTTTACCTATCGAAACAGAAGTGGAATGGTGAAGTAAAAGTTGAAGTTAGCCGCCAACTTGCCAACTTGCGTTAACATAACAACACCCTGCAAAATACCAAAGCCATTCATTAAATTTCCCAAGAGTTTCGGACATCCAAATTTTCAAAAGTTGAATTCAGAACTAGAGCTAAAGCGACAGCATATACTGAGTCTGAATCAGGATTTAACTAATCAGTTAGTTGAATTGGAGAGACATTTCAATGCCCTTGAACTGAACAAATTCAGTCAATATGGTGGCCATCACATTGGTCGCGGAGCTTCACAAAATAGATATGGACCCTCAAGGCACATTCAGTCACTGCATAGTTTACAGAATGCAATCAGGTCGCAACTTGTAGCTGCAGAGAGTCTCTCTGAATGCCTTTCAAAACAGATGACTACATTGAGTTTAAGGTCCCCAACTGAGGAGCAAAAGAATGTGAAAGCTTTTTGAAACAATAGGAGTTCCCTATGACGCTTCTTTTGGCTCTCCAGATACAAAAGTTCTTATGAAGACTCCTTCTAGTAAGAAGCTCTTGTTTTCTGATTTGACTAGTAGTAAAGAAAAATCCAAGAGAGTTCAAGGCAGTTATATGAAGAGTTGTGAACCAGAAACAGCTAGGAGGAGGAGAGACTCACTTGACCAGATGCTGCTGCATATCATCCAGGGCTTTACCTAACCACCAGCTCAGAGAGAAGCAGTTGAAGCATTGATTCAGGAACTTCCAAAGTTCATGTTAAAGGCTGTCCCTACTGATTGCAGTGAATGCCCCATCTGCTTAGAAGAGTTCCGTGTTGGGAATGAGGTTCGTGGCTTGCCTTGTGCACACAATTTTCATGTTGAATGCATTGACGAGTGGCTCAGGATGAATGTGAAATGTCCTCGGTGCCGTTGCTCAGTGTTCCCAAATCTTGATCTTAGTGCCCTGTCCAATCTTCGTCCAGACTCTGAACGATCTTCTGCCAGTGTTGTGACAACAACTAGCTATGTGAGAGAGACCAACCTTTACCCTGCTGAACTGCCCTGCATTCACCACAAACAGTTACCAAGTCTAAAATCCTGTTGTCCTGAACTATGAACTACTAACGCAATGAGTTTACTTGGATTTGAAAGCAAGGGAACAAAATGGGATTGCCACCAAATATGTCAGAAGCACATACAATCAATGGAAAACCAGGACCACTATTTCCTTGTTTGAAAAGCATACATTTGCAATGGAGGTAGAGCAAGGGAAGACATACCTCATGAGAATCATCAACGCTGCACTCAACGACGAGCTTTTCTTTGCCATTGCGGGTCACAACATGACAGTAGTGGAGGTTGATGCTGTTTATACAAAACCATTCACCACTCAGGCCATACTAATTGCTCCTGGTCAAACCACAAATGTTCTGGTTCGTGCCAACCATGTTGCTGGCAGGTACTTCATGGCAGCAAGGGCTTCTATGTTCAGCCTACTGTCTTCTCAAATGTTCAGGATGACATGCTGATTGCAAAGGAAGAGATATTTGGTCCAGTACAATCCATATTGAAATTCAAGAACACTGAAGAGGTAATTCAAAGAGCAAATAATTCAAACTATGGTCTTGCAGCAGGGATCTTCACAGAAAACTTAAACACTGCTAATACTTTGACAAGAGCACTGAAAGTTGGAACAGTTTGGGTAAACTGCTTTAATACATATGATGCTGCAATTCCTTTTGGTGGATATAAGATGAGTGGACAAGGCAGGGAAAAAGGAGAATACAGTATTAAGAACTACTTGAATGTGAAAGCTGTTGTTACTCCCTTGAAGAATCCAGTATGGCTTTGAGCATATGAAATAGAAGATCAATAAATGAGGATTTTATGATGAGAATGAGGAAGATATCCAACGAGTAGGAATGGAGGCATTTCAACTCAGAAGCATATGCCGACATTTTGCTTCTACTTGGATAACCATTCAAGATCTTCTGTGCTATGTACATGGACCATGTCTTCGGTCTCAGAAGATCACCCAGTGTATAATCTGCTGCATAACCTGCATCTCTTATCAACCTTTTACGCTGACCATCCCGTGATATAACCAAGCGGCGAGTTTGACTGACAGCATCAAATATGTCGCGCCAACAGTTTCTATGCACAGGAAATATGCCACTATCGAGTAACACATTAGGGAGGCTCCAATCAGGAACATTATGGCATCAGGAAAGCTGTGGCAGTAGGTAAGCTACCGAAGCAGGACCATTTGTGTTTGTCCTGGTAACTTACAGGTTGGTGTTATATTGGTTTCGGCTTCTTGGGACTAGTAAGCTATCCTCATCATTTTTGGTAGACCAAGCTCATCATACTTCCCCACCTCCTTCCTGCAAGCATCAAACAACACATATTATGTTCAAGTGAATTCGCAGCAGTGAATAGTTTTTTTTACCGGCAGTGAAAATATGCATCAATAAAAGGGAATCAAATATTTTCAAGGGAAAGTACAAGGTACATGTACCTTTTTCAGAATAAGCACCAAAACAGGGTACAAACTGGCGACACCAAAAGCACTTCCAAGTTTGACATCCCTTTGGTCTCAGTGGCCAATTCAAAGACCCTTGTAGTGTGACTATAAAAGAGATGCCACTGTTCATAAGAGGGGGCTGAAGAGAAAACCCTAATTCCTAAAGGTTAGAGGCGGCCACTGTTCACAGAAACCTGGAGGCGAAAATCTGAAGCAGAGAAAACCTAAAACCCCAAAATCGTACCTGGAGGCCAGCTTTCTTCGCATCCATCACCACCACCGCAGCGACGCTCTGTAAGAACCTCTCTTTCCTACTCTTTTTCTTTCTCTTCATGCTTGTTGTTTGATTGTTTTTGTGAGAGCTGAGAGTGTTTGAAAGAGGTTTCGTTGAGGGTAAGAGTGAGATTGAGTGAAATGTGAAGTCTGGGTGCGTGAGGTTGCCATTGTTGGGGAAGTTTTGAGCTCGTAAGATGCGAGAGAGAGAGGGAGGAAGACGAACTCCTCTGTATTCTCTTCCCCGTTCCATTTCTCTTTCTGTTTTCTTTTTTTATTTTTATTAATTTCTTTTTTATTATTTATTTAACTTAATTTGTTTTTTTTTACAGAGATAACACAAAAAACATAAGATTGTTTGTTTTGTTTTTATTTTAAATCTTTAGTCTGGGTTATATATTTAACGTAGTATCTCAGTAACAGATAATGATGAGTGGCCTAGTGGAGAAGGGCAGTGTTCATATTTTTGAGTGGGTGGGTTCAATACTCATGTGTGGCATTTTTTGGCATTTTATTTCTTTTAGCTATATTATTTTTTCTTTTAGCATTTTAGTTTCTTTTTATGTTTATGCCTTTATTACACTCATATGTTCATTTTGTTGATAATGCATAGTTGTTGTATTTTAGTTTAGTTTAAAACCATTTTTTAAAACTATAAAAATCATACTTTCTCTCGATTTAATATCGAGCCCATTTTTTTACACCCTTGTAAGTCGATTGCTTTTTAAGCATCGCCATCAACCTCACATAGCTTACTCTTGGGCTTCCTTACAATGAGACATGTCCCTTGCACTTACACTCATACATGGTTTAATGCTTCATTATTTCATTCTTTGATTATTTGATTCGATTATACTTGTTTATATCTTACTTGTTTGATCAACTGTGGCCTACTTGTATGGTGTATGAGGCATGTATTATTATTGTTTGTTTGCCATGAACAACCCCCATTCATAACAAATGTATCCCTCTCCCATGAAATGTATAATATTCTTTCATTCTTTATTCATCTGTTAATACAAGAAATAAAATGAATACCCGATAACCATTTCAAAACAAGACCAAAACCTCGATCCAACGTCGAGTAATCATTTTTCAAAACCTAACAGAACCAACACGTATTCATCCACCCTTTTGTAAGTCGATTGCTTTATGCATCGCCATCAACCTTGTAAGCCGATTGCTTTATGCATCGCCATCAACCTTGTAAGTCGATTGCTTCATGCATCGCCATCTACCTTTATCCCTGACACTTCTCCTTGCTCCATTCGTCGATTCTTGTTCCGATTAGGTAGCACCCATTAGATAGTAACCTTTTGTATGATAACATAGGTAGAATTCCCATATTTCTTTGCATGCTAACATTAGGTAGATATTCCCATTCGTAAATCCTAACACTTAAGTACATATTGCATGACAACTCTAGGGCAAAGCTTCCCCACTTCTAGACCTTTCCGAACGTCTCCGATCTTGTGGCATGTAGTCCGTTCTATTGCAAAGAGGTAACTGCCTAAGACTCGATTCAGCGAGCTGCGACACCTACTGCTAGGACGTGAACACATTGCCCACTCTCCTTTGACACAACTGGTGTCCTCCTTTTCTAAGTCCATGTTCAGATGGCAATCCCTATGTAGGGGAACTACGTCGCCCTGATTCTCATACCAGATGAGGTACGTAGGCAGGAGATCGTGCGAGATCTCTCTGGGCACCCTTTTCTTCCTTTTTGTGTGTGTGCTTGACAGTTATAGGCTCGAGTTCCCGACTCCCTATTAACTTGTTTGGTTGCTGTGTGCTTAGAAGCTGATGTAAGTCCATCGAGTGGCATTCGGGTTCCAGTGTGCGTGTGTTTTGGTTCGGATGTCGATGTAAGTCCAGTGATTGGCGTTCGGGCTCCACGTTTGCCTTTTTGTGTGTGTTTTGGTTCGGATGCTGATGTAAGTCCAGTGATTGGCATTCAGGCTCCATGTTTGCCTGCTTGTGTGTTTGTTTGTTTGGCGTGCGTGTCAGCCGAACTACGACAACTCTGATTCTCATGTTCAGATGAGATACGTAGGCACAAGATGCGATGTCTTGCCGAGTTTGACTAACGACTAACAACTAATCCTTGTTTGCTTTCGCCCTCGTTGCGATCGAGACATTCCCTTTCTCTTGCCCTAGTTGCAATTGAGACCCTTATTCCCGTAGTTAGGTTGAACTACGTTTTGCTCTGATTCTCATTCCCGATGAGATACGTAGGCATAAGACGCGATGTCTTAGCGAGCACACTTATCCTTAACCCCTAGGTAGCCGAGCTACGAAGACTCTGATTCTCATATTCAGATGAGATACGTATGCAGTGGATGCGACATCCGTGCGAGTCATTTTCTTTGACCCTTTCTCTTTTAGTAAATAGTACATTAGATAAACATACACCCTTTAGACAAGAAACAAACAAGAGTGGATCCCGTAGAGTACTACGGATGCGTAGGGGTGCTAATACCTTCCCTTCGCATAATCGACTCCCGAACCCAAGATTTGGTTGCGAGACCTTGTCTTTTCCTTTCCTTTCTCTTCAGGTTTACTTCGAGCGTTTCCTTTCCCTCCTTTGGGATAAATAACGCACGGTGGCGACTCTTCTGTCATCCTTTTCTCGCCGGTTGTTTTTCGCACCTCCGTATTTTTCGGGTTGCGACAGTATATCCGCTTCCGCCATACACTAAATTTAGACATTGAACCTCTATTAGTTACTTAAAACAAATTCAAATGGATGAAAACTAACTGATGACGATATCAGAATGTTCCATACCGCTTTCCGAATGTCTTCTTTTATTTCTGAAAATATTAAATTTGTTTTTAAAATTGTTTAAAAAAACTAATGTGACATTAAGTCAGATAAATAAAAGTATAAAAAAAACTAATGAGACATTAAGTCAGATAATAGAATTATAAAAGAGAAATGTATAAATACCAAATTAAAATTCTGAACTTAAAAAAAAAACTATTTTACATTATCTAAGATAAAATCATTATTCGGTCTATTTAATTATCAACCGTTCATAAAGAATAATAAGAATAAGATCGCTTTATTTATAAAAATAATAATTTATTGAGAAATTTTAATATAACATACCCAAAAAATAAGCATATTAATATTTTAACTATAGAAATATGCAACTTTTATCTCAAGCACCTTTAAAGTTGAGCACATAATTGATTAAATTAATATGTAACTATTTTAAACACATATAAGGCTTAGTCAACAAAACCTTCAGTCAGCTTCTATAGTCACATATATATAAAGTCCTTGGTCGAACTGAGTCTGAATCTTACACTTTCTAGATGCTGCAAATGTTCATAAAATCCAGAGGTATATAACAAATTCAGAATTTCAATAAGAAAATCAAGACATAATACTTAGAATATATGCCACAAGATTTGGTACTATAACACACATTAAAGGTTTCAGAATGCAATAAGGGTGTCTTTTATTTTGTAAACATCACATTGTGTAATAACAATACACTCTGATGATCTAGTAAAGTAAAAAACACAGTATTCTCTGATGATACAACTCATGTTTGATGACGGCCAGGGTCGACCCAATTATATCGGAGGCCCCGTTCTAATTACAAAAATGGACCCATTTTTTTTAAAACATAATTATAATAATTAAAAAAATATTAAAAATACATTTATATATTAATTAAAAATAAATTTAATTATATTTAATTTGAGTTTTGATCAATCTTGATTTTTCTATGTATTGAGTTTTTATCGTAATATTTTTTTCGATTATTGAGTTTTTTTAATAACATTTTTTTCATTTTTATTAATATTTATTAAAAAAAATTGAAATTTTCAAAAATTTGGGCCCTCTAATATTTGGGGCCCTGTGCTGCAGCACATGCACAGGGGCGACCCTGATGTCGGCTTACAACAAACTATCCATTGTTATACTTATTAGTGAATGAATGAAGAAGACATCACATCACCATGAAATAATGATAATAAAAATATTCATTTATTATTATCACAACTGCATTTATTTTTTAATACGTTACTGTCATAAGAAAAGTCATAAACACACTATTTTATATAAATAACAATCTGTTAATTTTTTTAATACCTCACCATAACAACCATCAGATTCACTATATATTGATATTACCATACAATCAGCAATGGAAAATTTAATCTTAGATCTTAACATTCATAGAAATGATTTTGTTAGATGAGAAGGTATTAACTCTTTATCCGAAATATTGTATTTGTTCTTAACAAAATATACTTTTATATTCTAAATATTAAATATTATTATTTTTTCTTTAAAAAATAATTGATTTCAATATTTTATTGCTATATATTTTTCCTTCAGAGATGCAATGATAAACAAATATTTTATACCACTAATTGATACAAGAGGAAAACTTATATACCATGAAAAGTATAGAAATAGTTCGGGAAAATGAAACATACAAAAGAGTCGAAGACTTAAAAACATCATGGTTTTTACAAATGACTACTGTTAACAAGTATTCACTACTCAAAATCCACAATTTCACACCATTATTTTGAATTTGTTGTCATAGAAATAATTTCAAAAAGAGTTGGAGACAACAATGTTCTCTCTGGTAGTGTTATACACAAGTTACCCTACAATAATATAAATTATATTATATAACTACATTTATGTTTCTTTTTAGACATAAATGGAGTGCTTCATGCCCTTGGACATGAAGAAAATGTTTACTTACAAGAAAAACCTACAAAAATTCCCAGACTTGAATTGAGGCTACAAGAGTAAGATTTCAACTACACATATTTTCCTATTCATATATTCATATATAAATTAAGTATACTAAATTAAAATTAATCTTACATTCTAAACATAATTGTTAAGGTCACATTGTGTAAAACTTTGAAAATTTGATGAAAGTCAACTAGAAAGAAGCGCCATTGTTGCAATCACCTCTACAACAGTGAATATGTTTAGAGGTAACTATATATTTAAACGTTATAGATATTTATTCACTCAAAATATTACCATTTTCATAAATAAATCTAAATTTTTATTCCACAGATGAATACTTCATCAACTCAACTTTTATTGTTATAATGGCAATGACACTAGAGTCAGATACACAAGTACACTATAAATTTTATTTAAACAACTCTTTTGAAAATACAATTCTAAAGTTATTTTACTTCCCAATTTTTCTAAACTTCTAAACATGAGAGGTTTTCTTCATAGTTTTATCAACTATAAATGAAATTGATGATACGTTTGGATGGCATTATATTGAATGTGCAAACAGTATGAAGATGTTTAACAAAAAGCCCATAAATTGAAATTTACTTCGTGTGAAACACCTTCTAAGTATCCAAAACAAGGTTAGACATTTGCAATCATAAACCATTTTATCAAAAATATTATTAGTAATATAATATAAAAAAAGCATGTAATCACAAGTTCAAAATAATGCTGAAAATGTCCGATGAAACCGCTAAAGCGACTTTGACATTTTTGATCAAGAGACCCAAAAGCTACTAAATACAACAGCTCAAATGCTCTTGCAACAACAACCTAACATGTTTACACCATCAATTCTACATAACCTCTGTCATTGTACTCTTATTTTTGAAATAAAATTGTCTATAAAAAACTTAAAAGAAGGATTGCAAATTTACACAATATCACGAACTTTTGTACCAACCGCTATTTTACAAGAATCAATTCTGAAAATATATTTTAACATGTAATTAAATTTGTACTACAATCATACAAATATACTACTAATTTTATGAATACAAACAATATACATATCACATATAGGAGTCCATATCACCACAATGATTTAAAATAAAGAAGATCACCAAGAAGAATAAGAAGAAGAGGAACAACAACAACAACAACTTAGTGCTGAGCGAAGGCTAATCATAACATCATCAGATGATGAAACATATATCAAAGGGAATTCTAAAAATAATAATAGCAACAATGATCTTCATATATTATCCTGTGACGACCAGTCACTTCTTATACACAAATTAAAGAGTCGAAAATCCATTAAAGCAAAACAAAGAAACAACAAAATCTCATCCAAGAAAAAAAATAACAAAAACCATAAAAATTGATTCCAATTTTGAAGATTCCTTTTATGTTTTAAAATTTAATTTCATGTTTCGCCTTCATTTCCATTATTTATAAATGTATTAGTTTTCAATTAAAATTAGACTATTTTCTTTTGTTATGATAATCTTATTATCTATATTATAGAGTTTTTATAATAAATAATATCTACCATAAATAAAGTATTATTTTATTTCAACAATTTCTATTTACTACCCGCACGGTCTTCTTAACCACCGGTGCATCACGCGGGTCCTATTCTAGTAACTATTATTTCATATACATCATGGTACAAAG
Source organism: Lathyrus oleraceus (assembly GCF_024323335.1). Lineage (NCBI taxonomy): Eukaryota > Viridiplantae > Streptophyta > Magnoliopsida > Fabales > Fabaceae > Lathyrus > Lathyrus oleraceus. Next base: position 287,859,170 of record NC_066584.1, read on the forward strand.
TTATTTGGACTACAAGACCAAATCAGATTATTGAGCAAGATTTGATAAGTACTAGTCAGCAAATTGGAATTCATTTATCAACAATTTTTTTCTTCCATTTGAACTAATTTCAATAATTATTTTAGTTTCTTTGATATGTGCAATTGTCGTAGCTCTCGAGTAAGAAATCTTTATAGAACTAATAATAGAAATCAAGATTTTGTCTGAAGCTAATAATCAATGGAAAGAACCCTAATCTTACTATAGTCTTAAACTTTGAGGAATTTTTGATTCAGTACCTTGAAACAAAAAACCAGAAAAAAAAAGAAAAATTATTTTGTAGTACTTGATCTCGTCACTAATCGTCACTTATTTTTAACTATATAAGAATATGTGGAGCTCGACATGTCTGGAAGCATATGAGAATGTTCTTTTTCTGATATTATTACCAATATTAGATATTAGGTTAGCCATAGCATTACTATACCCTCCATATTCATTGCGGTATGGTTATTTGTCAGCTTGGGTTGAACTTACGATATATTTGGAAGCCTCCATCCAGACGAGTATTTTATAGAAACCCGACAAGGAATTCCTTTAATAATTGGCCATTTTGATTTTGGAACAACTCGATGAATTTAGTTAATCTTTTTAGGAGGCTCCAATGACCATAGATAGGACCTATCAATTTTTTAGAGTCCGATGATTGGCTGTTCACTAACGGTATCCACCGTTTCTTTTTTGGGATCAATATGAGCAATGCAGTTCATCCAACGATAAACCTAATCTGAATTACAGAACTATGACACAATCAAACACAAATGAACAAAATGTTGAATTCAATCGTATCAGTCTCTACTGGGGTTTATTACTCATTTTGTACTTTCTTTTTTATTCTCAATTTATTTCTTCAATTAATTCATCAATTAATATAAGAAATGAGAATTATATATATATATATATATATATATATATATATATATATATATATATATATATATATATATATACATACTAGGAATTCTCTTATCCTATTCGGAAGGATATCATTTCATAATTATATATATGATTGTTTAGGTCTCTAGTATGAATAACTACTTGATCAAATATGGAGGAAAGTAGGATAAATGGCCAATACTACTGGAAGAATTCTTCTTTGGATAGTAGGTACTATAACCGCTATTATTGTGATTGGTTTAACTGGTATTTTCTTTTAAGATTCATATTCCGGATTGGGATCATCCCTCTAATAATGAGATGAATTTCTTTTTCAAAATGAAAGCATAAGAACTCTACAGTGATCCACTCTTTCTTTGATGAATTCGAGTGGGTCCCGTTGAGTTTTTAATAATCAGAATATTTTTGAATGTGAGTCAATACATAACTTTATTCTATGTTTCAAAAAATTCCATTTCCTTTTTTAGGATCTGAATGAAAATATAATCTTAATAGAAATATATTTCTAATATAGACTCATGATTCAATTCTTTTTTTTTAAAGTTAATTAAGAAACTTGTATTTGGTGAATTCAATTCCCACTCTTTTTTATTTGGTCATTCCTTCACTACGTATCTATTTTGACATAAACAATAAAGAATCACTCTAGGAAAAGATAAATTATCCATCCTAGAATTCTGTTTTCCCCTTTTCTATTTCTATTTTACTTAATATATTGTACCTAAATGTTAATAGAACATAATAAAATGTTACGCAAACAAAATATTTTACTTTTATAAATAATTTAATAAAGATGGATATTAACATTATTATAAACATTTATATCATTTAAGAAAAACTCATGAAATAATGACAATAAATATAATAGACTATTTTTTAAATCATTAAAGAAAACTGATGAATTAATGGACCTGAGTTACACATTTTGGTGAATATAATAATAAAACTTTATAATGGTCTAAGATTTATTATCACTCACAACTTATACCATTTAAAACGGATTGATATGGTTGTTTACTTACATATTAAGTAATTGACTAATTTAATTTTATCATAATTAAGAATTAATATTCATTTATTATTATTACAAGCATGTTTTACATGTTTAATAATTAATTTTATTATAATTAACCGTTCATTGGATTCCAATTGCATTACAATTTGCAATTTATAATCAATATACATGGTTTACTTATATATTCTTATTATTACTATTACTATTATTATTATTATTCATATCAACTTTTTTAATATAACATGGGAAACAATCAATATAAAAAAATCATTTTGTACAAAATTTTATTCATATTTATAAATAATTATATTTATTCTTTTTATAATCAAATCTTGTGCCTTCAGCAACTACTCCTGCAACTCTCTGAGCATAACATTCCTCTCAGCAGTCAACTTGTTGACTTCATCTACTACCGAAAATGGAGTATCCCCTCTTACTAACATTGGTGGGGTTCTTCCATATAAGACTTCAAAAGGAGTGGCATTCAAGGATGCATGGTAATTGGTATTGTACTAAACTGCCCAAGCCAACCATTTTGGCCACTATTTTGGTTTAAGCTCAGTCGCACATCTCAAATAAGTCTCTAAACACCTATTGCCACCTCAATTTTCCCATCTGACTGAGGACGGTAAGCACTATTGTACTTCAATCCATTACCTGCCTGTTTAAACAATTAAGACCAGAAATTACTTTAAAAAAACCTTATCTCTATCAGAGACTATGGAGATAGGGAAACCATGTAGCCTGCCCACTTATTTTATGAATAAGTCAGTAATGTTCTTAGCAGTATAAGGATGGCTCATATGAAGGAAATGAGCATATTTTGTCAATCTATCCACCACTATCATCACAATATCCACTCCATACACCTTAGGCAACCCTCACACATGAAGTCCATAGAAATGTTACTCCATGTCTGTGTTGGTATACGCAAATGTTGTAGCAATCCTCCATGGCTCAAGGTTTGATACTTATTCCTTTGACACACTTCACAAGCCTGCACATACTCTTATATCCTCTTTCTCATACCCTCCCAATACACCACACTAGAATTTTTTTGTAAGTCCTTAGGTATCCTGAGTTCCCTTCCACAACAGTATCATGGAACTCATGTAAGATCCAAGCAAATCTGGGTGATTGCTTTGGAACCACTATTCTGCCTTCATGATACAACCTACCACCTTTGAGCTGAAAACCAGTTTGGCTACTAGGATCTACTAGCAGGACCTGCACTATAGCCTTTAATTTTTCATCACCTTGTACTTCTTCCTCCCATCCTTATCTCTCCTAGGGAATTGAGACTTAAATCATGCATACTGACAAGGGAACATTCCCTGATTCTCTCTCTTCTGCCACCTCTCCCATGTGCTGCTAACATAATTAATTTTGAGTGGGAGTGGAATTATTCCCCAACTCTCTCTTCCTATGTGTCCTCCTATACACCTTGCTATATCTATCACATTGAAATTGATCCTTCTAGCAAGCTAGATCACTAAAAGAGATCACTGAAATTGATAGTACAAATTCTACGAGCTAACCAAGTATTATTGGACAACAATTTAAACTACTTAGGTTTTTCAATGCAAAAAAAAAAATTGAAGTATATAAAAAAAAATCTTGGTCATATCAATAAGGTCATGATATTTCTATTTCTTTGTCTTTTTTTATTACATATAATGGATCTGTCTAAACCGCTGCACGATTTCCTTTAGTCTTTGTGGGATCAGGTCTTATATTAGAAAGTTTAGGAGTAGTATTACATACCAACCCCATTTTTTCTGCTTTTTGTTGGGACTGGTTCTGGTTTATATATTTTAGCAAACTCGCATGTTGTAGCTGTGCCATAGCTACTTATTTACGTGGGAGCTACTAACATTTTAATCATATTTGCTGTGATGTTCATGAATAGTTCTGAATATTAACAAGATTTAAATCTTTGGACCGTAGGGGATGGAATGACTTTGATCGTTTGTATAAGTATTTTAGTTTCACTAATCTATTTATATATATTAAATCTAATGCTTCAAATAATTTTGCGACAGTTAACACTGAATTCCTCAAAAATAGTCCACATCATCCTATTAGCTTATGTGTATACCTTCTACTAAACCACTAATCAAAACACCATTATCTTCCGACACCCATTCTTTGACTCTTTCTCTATCTATTTATATATATTAAATTTAATGCTTCAAATAATTTTGCAACACTTAACACTGACTTCCTAAAAAATAGTCCACATCATCCTATTAGCTTATGTGAATACCTTTTACTAAACCACTAATCAAAACACCATTATCTTTCAACACACATTCTTTGACTCTTTTTCTACCCAAACCCCTTTTTCACTTTCCCTGATTCTCCAATACCACATTATAATGAATATTGAATCATAATTTATTAACTAAAATAAGAACTCGCTTTTAAGTATTTTTAAAGTCATTGACTCATTGTTTTTAGTTGGTATGATGAATCATAATTTATTTAATTTGTATTATAAATATTATACGAAAATATAGTTTTATACATTTTTTGGTCAATATTATTTTTGTACAAATAATAAATATACTATTTTTACTTTACTCAATTTTAAAAAAATATACATATAAGATTTTTATCTCAAATATTAATAGCATTACAAAGGAGCATAACAAAAAATTACCAAAGTACAACATTTACTTATATATTAATATTATTATGAATATTCATATAATTTTTTTAATATAACATAGGATACAATCAATATGAAAATAAATAAAAGCGGTCATTTTTATATATTATTTTATTCATGTTAATAGTTAATTATATTTATTATTTTTAATAATATAATTAATTTTATTTAAATTAGAAATAATAAACATAGATATAAAATTTTATATTATTATAAGAACTAAATTATAAATAGTAAACATATATATTATATTATATTCAACAAAAACTGAACATTTTATATTATTATGAGAATTAAATTTTACACCTTTACAATTAGAGGCATAGGAAATATGTACAATGTATTATATATATTAATCACTGTCTCTAACATTAATAGAATTACACGGTATAAAAAAGTTACTAAGATAAATATTCAATAAAAACAAATATTAGTCTCGAAATTATTCATAATTAATAGTTATTAAATTGATCTATCACAATTTAATTTAAATCAACAAAATTTAAATTTTAATCTATAATAAAAAAAGTTAATTTTAGTCTTTTAAAAAAATAAATTTTATTTGACACTAATAATAGAAGAAGGGAAACTATTTTAAAGACAAAACGTCATAAATCACTGTAAAAAGTTATTCAAAACATTAATGTCATAAAATTTAATGTCATCATTAAAAAAACTGAATGCTGATAGAATATTTATAAAAAATTATATGTAAAGTTGTTCCCAATTAAATGCAGTAATGAATATAAAAAATATTTAAATTTTTTATTATTACCATTACAACTAAAAATTGAAAAACTAATTGACGTCTATTACATTTTACTTTTGACTAATCATCTGTAATTTAATTTAATTTTTAATTTTTATTCACATCAAATTTACAACTATTTATTTCCTAATGACAATATAAAATTATAACATTCATATGTGAACTAAATTGAAATATTTATTAACAATAAAAATTTAATAAAAAATTTAATCAAATTATAATAAAACAATTTCTCTACATTTTCATTTAACCATTAATATTATTATTTATCAAAAAAGTATAAATAATGAATATAATGTCATTTTAAAAATTAAATAATGAATATCATAAATAACTAAAAAAAATATAATTCACGTTATTATTCTTAACTGAATGATGCATATGAATAATAAATATATTACTTTATTTCTAAATATTAACAAAATTAATACATATAAAATTTTATTTTAAATATTAATAGCACATAATAAAATGTTACACAAACAAAATATTTTATTTTTGTAAATAATTTAATAAAGATGGATATTAACATTATTATAAACATTTATATCATTTAAAAAAAACTCATGAAATAAGGACAATAAATATAAGAGACTATTTTTTAAATCATGAAAGAAAATTGATGAATTGATGGACCTGGGTTACACATTTTGGTGAATATAATAATAAAATTTTATAATGGTTTAAGATTTATTATCACTCACAACTCATACCGTTTAAAACGGATTGATATGGTTGTTTACTTACATATATTAAGTAATTGACTAATTTAATTTTATCATAATTAAGAGTTAATATTCATTTAATATTATGACAACCATATTTTACACGTTTAATAATTATTCTTATGATAATTAACGGTTCATTGGATTCCAATTACATTATAATTTGCAATTTATAATCAATATACATGGTTTATTTATATTATTATTATTATTAATATTATTATTTTATAAATATTCATATCAATTTTTTTTAAATATAACATAGGAAATAATCAATATAAAAAAGATCATTTTGTACAAAATTTTATTCATATTTACAAATAATTATATTTATTCTTTTTATAATCAAAATAATATTCTTCATATTGTTGGTAAATTACAAATAATAAACGTAGATATTAGATGACTATAATCAATATTTATTAAAAATAATGCATCACCATGTAGCATATATTATACTATATGAAGGCCATTAATTAAAGTATTAAAATAAAATTCATTTGAATCATAAAAAATTAATCTAGTCTATCTAAAAAAAATGTTTATTTATGATACTAATAAATAAACTGAATCTTGATAAAATATTTACAATAAACTACAATTAATTTTTTTTCTTTTTTGGAGAACCACTAATATATTTAAAGTTGTTCACAAATTAAATTCAATAATGAAAATAATAAATATTTAATTTTTTTGTTATTACTCTAAATTTAAAATTACATATTAATAAAAATTTATATATATATATATATATATATATATATATATATATATATATATTTATATATATATATATATATATATATATATATATATATATATATATATAATTTTAATAAAATATATTAAATATCTGATTTAAGTAAAATATATAATTCACACTCTTGCACTATAAATTGTGAAAATTTTGAAAATGATTTTACAAGGGCAATGTCGTCTTTTCATATGTGATGGAGGGTGTCAGGTCTAAGTGAGGGAGTGTCGAATTAAATGCTTCAAAAAAATACAAGCTCTAATTTTAAAGCTTTAACTCTATGATTTTTCGAGCCAGACAGAGTGATCCTTATGAGCTAGTCATTTTAACAGCTCTAAATGTACGGCTCAAAACCATACTATTCTATTTTAATATATTATATTAAATGAATTATCATTTAAAAAATTAAAACATGTAATGCAGGTACTAGGAGACCATAACATGATTTAACTATTAAAAAAAATTGAAATATGGTATAACAAATAAATGGCTTTACCTGATGAACTATAACCACTTAATTTATAAAAAATGAAAACAAATCATTCTAACTATACAAAATATTAATTAATCCAAAACTTTGTATCGTCGATCGATCTTTTACAAATTTTCAGTACCACTTTTCACTTCATGACATTTTCTCATAACGCGTTTTCTTCCAACCAAATATTGTTGCACAATAAGCACAGAAGATTGCGTACCAAAGCTAGTTGAAGCCAATATGTCACCTATAACACCAAGTTCAGGATGGTCGCACCATTCCAACAACCTCGAAAAAATCACCGAGTTCTTACCGCTTCCTTGTCCAACAATGTACAAATCATATCCAGGTTTATCAATATCGTTAAGAAGCGTTGGAATCTCTTCGCCCGTATTCGAATGGACTTCCTTCTCTGAGTAAAGAATTGAATCGTTATTGTTCACTGCTTTGTGCCTAAAGGAAATTATACACTCTTCATCCAACTCTTTTTGCATCACATTGTCTATAACCGTCGACAACATTCCATGACGAGACTTGCTTTTTTCCATTTTTAGTTTTGTTTCTTCTGCAAGCCTTACCTAACAGATTGATCCTCACAACATGTAATTGTGTTCCTGGATGCCCCGCCAATCTCCATGCAATAGACAAGGCTTCACGGTCGTCAGGTCCACCGATGAAAATCATTATAATGTCTAGTAGCATTTGTGGCTTCAATGACATGGATCATGTTATTGGCATGTTTAGCATTGTGGACACAAGCGACGATTCGAAGCTCCACATCGAACCTCAGTTTTTGCACGGTCCTTAATTGCGATTGCATGAATCGGAATTTTGGTTTGTATATTGCATTGATCAAGGGAGAAACCATTACAGTCATTACTATAATAGCAAGCATCATAACCATGAAAGTATATGGATCCAAAATCTGTAAAGAAAAAAGAAAAAAAAGTAAGTTGGTTGAAAGGCTGTTTGATTTAAATCATGCAATAATAGAAAAATGGTAGTTTAAAATTACCCTTTTGTCCCAAGCAATATTCAGTAGTATGACAGCCATGATACCCTTGGTGTTGAGAAGCAATCCAATGGCAACTCCATCTCGGGCAGGCATACCGAAGAAGAAAGTGACAATCACAGAGCTCAAAACTTTAGGTATGCATAACAAAAGCATAACCAAAAACATTTAACCCGCATTCTTTTGCTTCAAAAGGAAAGGCAAGTTGAGTCTAAAACCAAATCCAGCAAAGTAAACAGGACACAAAATCCCAGAAACAAAATCGGCCGACAATTCCAAAACCACATCAGCAAACTTTCCATGAGGAAAAATTAATCCAAACACAAAAGCTCCAACAATAGGATGTGTACCGAGAGAATCCGTAATGTACGAACAAATAAACACTCCCGTCAACACGTCCAACAGGTGTGATTTTCGCCACGTGTTCGTACTTGTTCTGTGTTCAATGATTGGAGTAAGGATAGGTCTCACCACAGCAAAGCAAAAAACTATGAACATCAAAGTAGAGATTACTGAGAGATAAGGCTTTCCACCTCTAGTCGAATAAGGAATCAACAAGGTAAACATAACCCAACCATATGCATCGGTTAACATAGCTGCTGTCAATGCATCTTTTCCAAGCTTTGTATATAAAAGTTTAAGATTAGCTAAGATTCTTGCAAGGACAGGGAAACCTGTTACAGAAAGTGCTAAACACCAGAATAAATATGCTTCGCCTTGATTTTCTTTTGGTGTTTGTGCGAAAACATCATTTTTATCTATAAGTTTTTGTTGTAGAGCTAGAAATCCAACACCAAATAACATTGGCGTCACAATGCCGGCAATTGCTATGCTTGTACCTTTCTTCCTTGATCTTAAGATGGTGTCTGAATTCATTTCTAAACCACTTAGGAACACATAGTACATTATTCCTAAGTTTGCAAAGGTTTCAACGGCTAGGATTCCATATTGACTATAAAACAAGGAAAATACCCATTCAAAATTTCCCAAGAGACTTGGACTCAGAGTAAAACCAGCCTGCATTATATAAAATTCAGGAATTATTATATTTTTTTATCTCTCATTTATGAAACGCAGTCTTAATGTATGAACTTTTATATGTTTTTATGGAAGTCTTAATGTATGAACTTTTATATGTTTTTATGGCAGTCTTAATGTATGAACTTTTATATGTTTTTATGTTGAAAATTCAATGTGACTAACTATCATGTGTATTGATGATTCAAATTTACTGGCAAAAGAAAGAAAGAAATATATGATGAATGAATACTTACCAACACCTGCGCAATAATGAGGGGCACATGAAGGGGCTTAAGGACGAAGTAGAAAAGCCGAGAAACCAAAATATCATAAGCAATTTGGAGACACAAAAGAGGAACATGTTTTATCATAATATCATCAGCCATCCAGATATTGTTTGAAGGACTAAATGATACATTATAACATGCATAATTTGCCATCTCCATCTTTTCTTTTACTGTTCTTTCTTCTCTTGATTAGTTTCTTATGTTAATGTATTTTTTTTCTTCTCATTTAAATACTAGGTTTTTTCTTTTACGTGAATAACATGCAAGTTATGATGAACAATGATGTATTAGAGCTGGCAAATGCAGTTTACATTGTTTGTTGCTACTATTTTACAGAATGCTCTATTTTTCATGATCTATGCTGACATTATGGTTGCTTTTTGATGATAGTTTTTTTGTGTAATAAACATTACGTATATCCGCTTCCGCCATACACTAAATTTAGACATTGAACCTCTATTAGTTACTTAAAACAAATTCAAATGGATGAAAACTAACTGATGACGATATCAGAATGTTCCATACCGCTTTCCGAATGTCTTCTTTTATTTCTGAAAATATTAAATTTGTTTTTAAAATTGTTTAAAAAAACTAATGTGACATTAAGTCAGATAAATAAAAGTATAAAAAAAACTAATGAGACATTAAGTCAGATAAATAGAATTATAAAAGAGAAATGTATAAATACCAAATTAAAATTCTGAACTTAAAAAAAAACTATTTTACATTATCTAAGATAAAATCATTATTCGGTCTATTTAATTATCAACCGTTCATAAAGAATAATAAGAATAAGATCGCTTTATTTATAAAAATAATAATTTATTGAGAAATTTTAATATAACATACCCAAAAAATAAGCATATTAATATTTTAACTATAGAAATATGCAACTTTTATCTCAAGCACCTTTAAAGTTGAGCACATAATTGATTAAATTAATATGTAACTATTTTAAACACATATAAGGCTTAGTCAACAAAACCTTCAGTCAGCTTCTATAGTCACATATATATATATATATAAAGTCCTTGGTCGAACTGAGTCTGAATCTTACACTTTCTAGATGCTGCAAATGTTCATAAAATCCAGAGGTATATAACAAATTCAGAATTCCAATAAGAAAATCAAGACATAATACTTAGAATATATGCCACAAGATTTGGTACTATAACACACATTAAAGGTTTCAGAATGCAATAAGGGTGTCTTTTATTTTGTAAACATCACATTGTGTAATAACAATACACTCTGATGATCTAGTAAAGTAAAAAACACAGTATTCTCTGATGATACAACTCATGTTTGATGACGGCCAGGGTCGACCCAATTATATCGGAGGCCCCGTTCTAATTACAAAAATGGGCCCATTTTTTTTAAAACATAATTATAATAATTAAAAAAATATATTAAAAATACATTTATATATAAATTAAAAATAAATTTAATTATATTTATTTTGAGTTTTGATCAATCTTGATTTTTCAATGTATTGAGTTTTTATCGTAATATTTTTTTCGATTATTGAGTTTTTTTAATAACATTTTATTCATTTTTATTAATATTTATTAAAAAAAATTGAAATTTTCAAAAATTTGGCCCCTCTAATATTTGGGGCCCTGTGCTGCAGCACATGCACAGGGGCGACCCTGATGTCGGCTTACAATAAACTATCCATTGTTATACTTATTAGTGAATGAATGAAGAAGACATCACATCACCATGAAATAATGATAATAAAAATATTCATTTATTATTATCACAATTGCATTTATTTTTTAATACGTTACTGTCATAAGAAAAGTCATAAACACATTGTTTTATATAAATAACAATTTGTTAATTTTTTTTAATACCTCACCATAACAACCATCAGATTCACTATATATTAATATTACCATACAATCAGCAATGGAAAATTTAATCTTAGATCTTAACATTCATAGAAATGATTTTGTTAGATGAGAAGGTATTAACTCTTTATCCCAAATATTGTATTTGTTCTTAACAAAATATACTTTTATATTCTAAATATTAAATATTATTATTTTTTCTTTAAAAAATAATTGATTTCAATATTTTATTGCTATATATTTTTTCCTTCAGAGATGCAATGATAAACAAATATTTTATACCACTAATTGATACAAGAGGAAAACTTATATACCATGAAAAGTATAGAAATAGTTCGGGAAAATGAAACATACAAAAGAGTCGAAGACTTAAAAACATCATGGTTTTTACAAATGACTACTGTTAACAAGTATTCAATACTCAAAATCCACAATTTCACACCATTATTTTGAATTTGTTGTCATAGAAATAATTTCAAAAAGAGTTGGAGACAACAATGTTCTCTCTGGTAGTGTTATACACAAGTTACCCTACAATAATATAAATTATATTATATAACTACATTTATGTTTCTTTTTAGACATAAATGGAGTGCTTCATGCCCTTGGACATGAAGAAAATGTTTACTTACAAGAAAAACCTACAAAAATTCCCAGACTTGAATTGAGGCTACAAGAGTAAGATTTCAACTACACATATTTTCCTATTCATATATTCATATATAAATTAAGTATACTAAATTAAAATTAATCTTACATTCTAAACATAATTGTTAAGGTCACATTGTGTAAAACTTTGAAAATTTGATGACAAGTCAACCAGAAAGAAGCGCCATTGTTGCAATCACCTCTACAACAGTGAATATGTTTAGAGGTAACTATATATTTAAACGTTATAGATATTTTATTCACTCAAAATATTACCATTTTCATAAATAAATCTAAGTTTTTATTCCACAGATGAATACTTCATCAACTCAACTTTTATTGTTATAATGGCAATGACACTAGAGTCAGATACACAAGTACACTATAAATTTTATTTAAACAACTCTTTTGAAAATACAATTCTAAAGTTATTTTACTTCCCAATTTTTCTAAACTTCTAAACATGAGAGGTTTTCTTCATAGTTTTATCAACTATAAATGAAATTGATGATATGTTTGGATGACATTATATTGAATGTGCAAACAGTATGAAGATGTTTAACAAAAAGCCCATAAATTGAAATTTACTTCGTGTGAAACACCTTCTAAGTATCCAAAACAAGGTTAGACATTTGCAATCATAAACCATTTTATCAAAAATATTATTTGTTGGTGATTTTAGTATCATCAATGTATTTTAGTAGTAATGTGATTTATTATAGGCCGATGCAATTATGCGTTAAAGCTTGGAAACGAGTTAGGGGTAGTGTGGAGTGCACGCTCGTCGAGTCAATGTATAATTGAATGCGAATAATTGAAACGGGGTTCCAACGTTCGAAATTTTCTTTTGAATTTCGAATCCTTTCCCAACCGACGTAACCGTTTCTGAACAGTTGTGTCTTTTCGGTTTCTGTTATTCATCTCCTATATAAGGAGTCATTTGGCCTCAGTTTGAAAAGTGATAACGAAATCAAACTTTCTCTCTACATTCCTGAACATCTCTCTTTGCCAGAAATAAATTGTTCGTCAAGAATTATCCCCACAAAGATTTCGTGAACCCAGGCAAGAATAGGGTCGAAATACTTTGTTCGGAAAGTGTACGAACACGATTCTTCGAAGTTATCCAGGATTATCATACCCAATTTCTAACAAACGAACAAAGTATTTTCTGATAATCATGGCTGGAGGAATCACCGTCAAGGAGATGACTACAAACTTCGGAAAATTGGACAAGTTTCAAGGACAAGACTTCAGGCGTTGGCAGAAGAAGATGCATTTCATGTTGACAACGTTGAAGGTGGTGCATGTCCTGTCTACACCGATTCCAGAACTTCTGGAGGAAGACACAGTTGAAAATCTGAGACGTAGATCAAAATGGGAGAACGACGACTACATATGCAGAGGGCACATTCTTAACGGTATGTCTGATCCCTTATTTGATATTTATCAAAACATAGAATCTGCAAAGGAATTGTGGGATTGTCTCGAATCCAAGTACATGGCAGAGGACTCATCCAGTAAAAAGTTTCTGGTAACCGATTTCAACAATTACAAAATGGTTGAATCGAGGTCTGTCATGGAACAATTCAATGAACTCCTCCGAATCCTTGGACAGTTCACACAACACGGATTGAAGATGGATGAAACAATATTTGTCTCAAGCATCATAGACAAGTTGCCTCCTTCGTGGAAGGATTTCAAACACAATCTGAAGCATGGAAAAGACGAACTGTCTTTGATCCAACTTGGAAGTCACTTGCGCATAGAAGAATCTCTAAGAGCGCAGGAGGATGACAAAGGAAAAGGCAAAGAAATTGCTGGACCCTCGGTTAATATGGTCGAAGAGGGTGGTAAGAACGGTAACAACAAAAACAAAGGAAAAAAGCGTGCTTTCAAGAACAATAAGGGCAGTTTCGGTGCTAACAAGAAACCGAAACTAGAATGCTGGAAGTGTGGCAAAACATGCCACTTCAAGAAGGATTGTCGTTCCGGCAAAAAGCATGATAACGCGAATGCAAGTGGTTCAGGAAGGGGTCTAAGGACCAATCCGAAAACCAAGGTCAGAAATCAATTCGTGATTTGAATAGTTTGATTAAACATTCGGTTTCACTAAATTCTGAAGCATTCTATGTGCAGGATGATGCTATCGCGTGGTGGATTGATTCTGGCGCTACAACACATGTTTGCAAGGATCGTTTCTGGTTCAAGACTCTTGTTCCAGTGGAAGATGGTTTTGTCCTTTACATGGGAGATGATCACTTCGCTCCCGTTGAAGGCAAAGGAAACGTGGTGCTAGAATTCAGTTCTGGAAAGACTATTACTTTGTTTAATGTTTTGTATGTTCCTAAACTACGTAAGAATTTAATTTCTGGTCCTGTATTAAATAAGCTTGGATACAAGCAAGTGTGTGAATCCGATAAATATATTTTATCGAAGTCTGGTGTGTTTGTAGGATTTGGATATTATAATAATGGTATGTTTATGATGAATTTGAATGGAGTTTCTAATGATTCTGGCTTTGTATTTATGTCCTCTTCGAATGTTATCAATTCATCGTTATGGCATGCTCGTCTAGGACACGTACATTATAAAAGAATGCATGAAATGTCTAAAGATGATTTAATTCCTGTTTTTGATAAAAATGTAGAAAATTGTAAAACTTGCATGTTAACAAAGATCACTAGGCAACCTTTTAAAAGTATAACAAGGAAATTTGTCATTCTTGAGTTGATACATAGTGATTTATGTGATTTGCATGCTACTCCATCATTAGGACATAAAAAATATTTTGTCACTTTCATAGATGATGCATCTAGATTCTGCTATGTTTATTTGCTGCACGCTAAGGACGAATCCTTAGATAAATTCAAAATTTATAAAACTGAAGTTGAAGTGCAACAGAATGTGTTGATTAAAACATTACGTACAGATAGAGGTGGTGGATATTATGATCATGTATTTTTCCAATCCGTAGGAATCATTCATGAGACTACGGCACCATATACACCTCAACAAAATGGTGTGGCTGAAAGGAAAAATAGAGTGCTTAAGGAAATGGTGAATGCCATGTTATCTTACTCTGGTTTGAGTGAAGGGTTTTGGGGAGAAGCTATGTTAACGGCTTGCTATTTGTTAAATAGGGTTCCTAATAAAAGGAACAAGACTACCCCATATGAACTTTGGTATAAGAAACGACCCAACTTAACATTTCTACGTGTTTGGGGTTGTAGGGCCGTGGTTAGACTCCCGGACCCAAAAAGGAAAACTTTGGGTGAAAAGGGTGTAGCTTGCATCTTTGTTGGATATGCTGAGCACTCCAAGGCCTATAGGTTTTATGTTATAGAACCTAATGACTCGATTTCTATTAACACGATTATAGAATCGAGAGATGCCATATTTGATGAGAATTGTTTCTCTTCTATACCTAGACCAAAGGACTCTATACCTAATTCAGATGAATCTCTAAAGGATGATCATTCAAATGATGTGCCAAGTGAGACACTTGAACCTCGTAGGAGCAAAAGAGCTAGAAAATCTAGATCTTATGGATCTGATTTTCAACTATATTTAGTTGAGGGATCAAAGGATCAGATTGACACTCAATACTATTATTGCTATAATATAGAGGAGGATCCAAGAACGTATGATGAAGCTGTGAAATCTCGAGATTCTACTTTTTGGAAAGAAGCAATTGACGAAGAGATTGGTTCTATCATGGAAAATAATACTTGGGTATTATCTGATTTACCACCAGGTTGCAAACCATTGGGTTGCAAATGGATCTTCAAAAGGAAGATGAAAGTCGATGGTACAATTGACAAGTTTAAAGCTAGATTAGTTATCCAAGGCTTCAGACAAAAGGAAGGGATTGATTATTTCGATACCTATGCTCCTGTTGCCCGTATCACTACTATTAGATTGTTGATTGCCTTGGCGGCTATTCATAATCTAGTGATTCATCAAATGGATGTCAAAACAGCATTTCTGAATGGTGATTTGGAGGAAGAAGTGTATATGAAGCAACCTGAAGGATTTGTAATGCCTGGTAATGAGCATAAAGTGTGTAAGCTAATTAAGTCATTGTATGGGCTGAAACAAGCTCCGAAGCAGTGGCATCAAAAGTTTGATGAGGTTGTCTTGTCTAATGGTTTCATTCTAAACCAAGCTGACAAATGTGTATATAGAAAATTTGATACTTCCGGTAAAGGAGTTTTCATTTGTTTATATGTTGATGACATGTTGATCTTTGGCACCGACCAAAATCAAGTTGATAAAACGAAGAATTTCTTGTCATCAAGGTTCTCCATGAAGGATATGGGAGAAGCGGATGTTATTCTTGGTATTAAGATTAAACGGGAGAATAAGGGGATTGTAATTACGCAATCTCATTACATTGAGAAAATACTCAAGAAGTTCAATTATGAAAGTTGTTCTCCAGTAAGTACTCCCATGGATCCGGGAGAAAAGCTTATGCCAAATACAGGTAAACCTGTGGATCAACTCGAATATTCAAAAGCTATAGGCTCTTTGATGTATGCTATGATTAGCACTAGACCGGATATTGCTTATGCGGTTGGAAAGTTAAGCAGATTTACTAGTAATCCTAGTAGACATCATTGGCATGCGATAACTAGGGTATTCAAGTACTTGAAGGGTACAATAAATTATGGATTGTCATATATGGGATTTCCTTCGGTGTTAGAGGGTTATTCGGATGCTAGTTGGATAAATAATGCTGAAGATTCATCCTCTACAAGTGGATGGGTGTTCTTGCTTGGGGGAGGTGCCATCTCATGGGCTTCCAAGAAGCAAACATGTATAACTGGTTCCACAATGGAATCTGAGTTTGTAGCATTAGCTGCTGCTGGTAAAGAAGCGGAATGGCTAAGGAATTTGGTATATGAGATTCCGATATGGCCTAAACCGATATCACCAATTTCTATCCGTTGTGATAGTACTGCCACATTGGCTAAAGCTTATAGTCAAATATACAATGGAAAGTCTAGACATTTGGGTGTTAGACATAGTATGATTAGGGAATTAATCATGAATGGGGTGATATCTATTAAGTTTGTTTGGTCGCAACAAAACTTAGCTGACCACTTGACGAAGGGGTTAGCTAGAGACTTAGTGAAGAAGTCAGCAATTGGGATGGGATTAAAGTCCATTTAAATCTGTTAGCTATGGTATACCCAATTCCCTTCTAATACAATATTAGAAGCAGAATTCAATGTGGAAAGATCATAGTTAGAGATTGGAGCAATTGTGTTTATCTTCCCAAGGTATGTGCTCAGACCTGCAAGTGATGGTTAGGTTGAATTATATCTTCTTAATGGTTCTTTTGGAAAATTGCAAATGCAGGTGCAAGATTAAAAGAATCACCTATGTGAGCATGAAGTTTTGCCGCTTCAAGAAGCTTGGACTTGGCTTCCTATATGCTTATTAATGGATAAGGACACATGGCTTGTAAAGTGTCAAGTATGAATAGTAGAGTATTGTAAGAAACATATGTGTACTATATCTTCAGACACTCAAATGGATTGACGGGTTCAATCGCTATGACACCCCGATTTTCGAGTATTTGGAATGTGTATTTGTACTAAGATGAAAATTCAATCGCAAGACATTTTCATTTATGCATTTGTTTGATCGTTATACCTGTGTGTTATACCCTTGTATATATAATTGTATATACTGAGTAAATCAAGGATTACACTAAAATGGGGGGGATTTGTTGGTGATTTTAGTATCATCAATGTATTTTAGTAGTAATGTGATTTATTATAGGCCGATGCAATTATGCGTTAAAGCTTGGAAACGAGTTAGGGGTAGTGCGGAGTGCACGCACGTCGAGTCAACGTATAATTGAATGCGAATAATTGAAACGGGGTTCCAACGTTCGAAATTTTCTTTTGAATTTCGAATCCTTTCCCAACCGACGTAACCGTTTCTGAACAGTTGTGTCTTTTCGGTTTCTGTTATTCATCTCCTATATAAGGAGTCATTTGGCCTCAGTTTGAAAAGTGATAACGAAATCAAACTTTCTCTCTACATTCCTGAACATCTCTCTTTGCCAGAAATAAATTGTTCTTCAAGAATTATCCCCACAAAGAGTTCGTGAACCCAGGCAAGAATAGGGTCGAAATACTTTGTTCGGAAAGTGTACGAACATGATTCTTCGAAGTTATCCAGGATTATCATACCCAATTTCTAACATTATTAGTAATCTAATATAAAAAAAAGCATGTAATCACAAGTTCAAAATAATGCTGAAAATGTCCGATGAAACCGCTAAAGCGACTTTGACATTTTTGATCAAGAGACCCAAAAGCTACTAAATACAACAGCTCAAATGCTCTTGCAACAACAACCTAACATGTTTACACCATCAATTCTACATAACCTCTGTCATTGTACTCTTATTTTTGAAATAAAATTGTCTATAAAAAACTTAAAAGAAGGATTGCAAATTTACACAATATCACGAAATTTTGTACCAACCGCTATTTTACAAGAATCAATTCTGAAAATACATTTTAACATGTAATTAAATTTGTACTACAATCATACAAATATACTACTAATTTTATGAATACAAACAATATACTTATCACATATAGGAGTCCATATCACCACAATGATTTAAAATAAAGAAGATCACCAAGAAGAATAAGAAGAAGAGGAACAACAACAACAACAACTTAGTGTTGAGCGAAGGCTAATCATAACATCATCAGATGATGAAACATATATCAAAGGGAATTCTAAAAATAATAATAGCAACAATGATCTTCATATATTATCCTGTGACGACGAGTCACTTCTCATACACAAATTAAAGAGTCGAAAATCCATTAAAGCAAAACAAAGAAACTATTAGAAGTAATTCATATTTATTAATTATATTATTTTCTTAGCCCCTAAGTTTGTTAGGGGGTATTTTAGTATTTTATCCTATTCTAGTAACCCTAGTTTTAGCTTATAAATAGGGTGACAATCATTGTAACTTTTATCATGTTTTGTAGCCGTCATTCTCTTAATAGAATATTCATCTTTCATTCTACCTTTGCACCAACAATTGGTATCTAGAGCTCCGGTTCAGATTCATTGGGAAACACGGGAAACACGAGTGAACGTGAGGTCTTGTGTGTTTGATTTTGATTCTTAGATTCGTGTTGAATCTTGAACAAAATCTGATTAGAATTTTAATTTTGTGGGTTGGGAAACACTGTGTGAGAAATCTGAGTGTACTGTGCAAGGTAGAAAGATGAACGGAAACGGCAACATGAACACCAAACTTCCAGTATTTGACGGTAAAAACTGGAATCGTTGGATGATCCAAATGCGTGTACTGTTCGGTGCTCAAGATGTTCTAGATCTTGTCACTGATGGTTATGTTCCGGTAGCAGCAGATGCGACGGATGAACAGAAAAACGCGCAAAAGGAAGTAAGGAAAAAGGATCAGAAAGCATTGTTCTTCATTCATCAATGTGTTGATGTAAATGTGTTTGAGAAGATTGCAGATTCAACGACAACAAAGGCTGCGTGGGACACACTGGTTAGATGTTATGGTGGTGACGCATCAGTGAAGAAGGTGAAGCTTCAGTCCTTGAGAAAGCAATATGAGAATCTCAACATGAAGAATAATGAGAAAGTTTCTGAATACATCTCCAGAGTGATTCTGATCACTAATGAGATGAAAGCGTGTGGAGAAACTCTTTCTGAAGAAACAATCATGGAGAAGGTATTGAGATCCCTTACCTGTCAATTTGATTACATTGTGGTAGCAATAGAACATTCCAAAGATCTGAGCACCATGAGAATTGAAGAGCTGCAGAGCAGTCTAGAAGCGCAAGAGTTGCGTTTAACTGAGAGAACTTCTGAAAGGGAAGTAGAGCAGCAGGCTCTGAAAGCAACTTCTGATAGGAGGTATCAGAAGCAGTCAGAAGCCAGGAGAAGATCTGATGGTGGTCAGAAGTCAGAAAGCTCAACCTCTGATAGACAAAAGAATGCTCAGAAGGGAAAAGAGAAGTATGACAAGAAGAAAATCCAATGTTACTGCTGTAAGAAGTTTGGTCATTTTGCTAGAGACTGTTGGCCAAACAAGGAGAGAAAATCAGAAGAAGAAAATATAGCCAGAAGTTCTGATGACGAATCTGTGCTATTGATGGCCTCTGAATCTGATGATATGGATCTGATAGACTGGTGGTATATGGACACTGGCTGTTCAAATCATCTTACTGGAAACAAGAAATGGCTGGTTGACTTTGACTCTGAAAAGAGGACAAAGATCAGATGTGCTGATGACAAATATCTTAATGCAGAAGGTATGGGAAATGTCAGAGTGATTCTGAACAATGGGAAAACAGCATTGATTCAGAACGTGTGGTATGTACCTGGCATCAGAAGCAATCTGATGAGTGTGGGACAATTAATTGAGAAAGGTTTTTCAGTTACCATGAAGGACAATCTTCTGAAGCTGTATGACTGCAATCAGAAGTTGATTATGGAGTCAGAACAGGGAAGGAATAGAACATTCAAGGTGAATGTCAGAACTGCAGACTCAGAATGTCTTAGTGCAACAAGTGCTGAGAAGGAGAGTGAGCTATGGCACAGAAGATTTGGTCATTTGAATTTCAGAAGCTTAAAACATTTGAATTCAAAGAAGTTGGTACATGGAATTCCTGCAATTAAGAAGCCTGAAAAGTCATGCAAAGTTTGCATGGAAGGAAAACAACCACGATTGCCATTTGCGTCAGAAACTGCTCCAAGAGCAAAACATGCCTTGGGAGTTGTACATTCTGATGTGTGTGGTCCATTTCCAGTAGCATCGATTGGAGGGAATAAATACTTTGTGTTATTTGTTGATGAATTCACAAGAATGACATGGGTATCCCTTATTAAGTTTAAACACGAGGTGTTTGATGAATTCAAGAAGTTCAGAATGAAGGCTGAGAATCAGAGTGGTCAGAAGTTGAAGATTCTTAGAACTGACGGTGGAGGTGAGTATAACTCCAAAGAGTTCCAGAAGTTCTGTGAGGAGAATGGAATTGAGCATGAGGTTACTGCTCCTTATACCCCTCAACACAATGGTCTTGCTGAAAGAAGAAACCGCACTTTGCTTGATATGGTGAGAAGCATGCTAAAGGAGAAGAAGCTTCCTCAGAAGCTCTGGGGAGAAGCTGTTGCCACTGCAACGTATGTACTCAACCGATGTCCTACGAAGAAGTTGAAGGAAATAGTTCCAATACAGAAGTGGACTGGAGATAAGCAAAGTGTTAGTCATCTGAAGGTGTTTGGTTCTGTTTGCTATAAACATGTTCCAGAAGCCAGAAGACAGAAGCTGGATGATAGAAGCAAAGTGATGATTCTGATAGGGTACCACAGTACAGGTGCATACAAGCTCTATTGTCCAGAAACCAATAAAATTGAATTCAGCAGAGATGTGATTGTGAAGGAATCAGAAGTTTGGAATTGGGATAAGTCTCAATCTGATTCTGATGTTAGAACTTCTGAAGAAAGGTCAGAGTTAAGAATTTCTGAAGTTAGAGTAAACTCTGACATTGATTCTGATTCTGATAGTGATTCTGACTCTGGAGAAGACTCAGAAGATGAAGGTGACTCTGATGATCCAGACTCTGATGACCCAGACTCTGATGGTAATCCAGATTCTGGTGGCAATTCAGACTCTGGAAATATGCCAGCCCCTGAAGATGGTCAAAGCTCTGGAGGAAGTCAACCATCTGAAGCTAGAAACTCTGAAGCTCAAGACTCTGAACAAGTTCAGAGACCACAAAGAATCAGAAACATCCCCAGAAGATATGCAGAATTTGACATGCTGCAAGACACTGAAGTAGACTCTGAAGGAGAAGTTATTCAGTGTGCCATGTTAGTAGACTCTGAACCCATAAGTACAGAAGAGGCTCTTAAGCAGAAGCTCTGGCTGAAGGCCATGAAAGAAGAACTTGATGCTATAGAGAGAAACAAGACTTGGAAGCTGACAGAACTTCCAAAAGACAAGAAAGCCATCAGCGTCAGATGGGTTTTCAAGCAGAAGTTAAAGCCAGATGGTTCAATTTTCAAACATAAAGCAAGGTTGGTAGCCAGAGGATTTCTACAGAAACCTGGGTTGGATTACTCTGAAGTGTTTGCACCTGTAGTAAGACATGAAACAATCAGAATGGTGATTGCAATAGCTGCTAACAGGAATTGGCCTCTGATGCATTTAGATGTAAAATCTGCATTTCTGAACGGTCCATTAGAAGAAGAAGTTTACGTGTCACAACCCCCTGGATTTGTGAAAAAGAATCAGGAAGGGATGGTGTACAGATTATACAAAGCTCTATATGGATTGAAACAAGCGCCCAAAGCTTGGAATCAGAAGATTGATTCATTTTTCAAGAAGCAAGGCTTTCAGAAATGTGAGATGGAGTACGGTGTCTATGTTCAGCATACTTCTGAAGGAAATATGACTCTGGTATGTTTATATGTTGATGATATACTGCTGACTGGAAGTTCTGAACAGGAGATAGCCAAGTTCAAGAAAGTTCTGATGAATGAATTCGAAATGACTGATCTAGGCAAAATGACATACTTTCTAGGGATGGAATTCAGATACTCTGAGAAAGGTATTATTTTGCATCAGCTCAAGTATGAATTAGAACTTCTGAAAAGATTTGAACTGAAGAATTGTAAGATTGCTGTCACACCTTCTGATACAAATCAGAAACTGGATTCTGACTCTGATGGAAAGGATGTGGATGCTACAACCTTCAAACAGTTGGTTGGTTCTCTGAGGTATTTGTGCAATACCAGACCTGATATTTGCTATTCAGTTGGGATGGTTAGTAGGTTCATGAGTAAACCTAAGTGGTCCCATTACCAAGCTGCTGTCAGGATTCTGAGGTATATCAAGGGAACTCTGAAGTATGGAGTATTATTTCCTTCTGGAAGAAAGGATGAGTCAGAACTTCTGAGTTATTCAGATTCTGATTGGTGTGGAGACAGAGTTGACAGAAGAAGTACGTCTGGGTACTTATTCAAATTTCTGGGAGGTCCTATTTCTTGGTGTTCCAAGAAGCAACCTGTTGTGGCATTGTCAACTTGTGAAGCTGAATACATTGCAGGTGCTGTTACTGCATGTCAGGCTGTATGGATTCTGAATCTATTGCAGGATCTGAAGATTAAAGTAAACAAACCTCTGAAGCTGATGATTGACAACAAGTCTGCAATCAATCTTGCCAGAAACCCAGTGTTGCATGGGAGAAGCAAGCACATTGAGACCAAGTATCATTTTCTGAGACATCAAGTTCAGAGGGGAGTGTTAGAAGTTGTACACTGCAGCACTCAGAAACAGTTGGCAGATGTTCTGACGAAAGCTATCAAGACTGATCAATTCCTCAGATTAACGGATGGAATTGGTGTTACAAGCTTTGATGGAATATGAATTAAGGGATGGTATTAGAAGTAATTCATATTTATTAATTATATTATTTTCTTAGCCCCTAAGTTTGTTAGAGGGTATTTTAGTATTTTATCCTATTCTAGTAACCCTAGTTTTAGCTTATAAATAGGGTGACAATCATTGTAACTTTTATCATGTTTTGTAGCGGTCATTCTCTTAATAGAATATTCATCTTTCATTCTACCTATGCACCAACAGAAACAACAAAATCTCATCCAAGAAAAAAAATAACAAAAACCATAAAAATTGATTCCAATTTTGAAGATTCCTTTTATGTTTTAAAATTTAATTTCATGTTTCGCCTTCATTTCCATTATTTATAAATGTATTAGTTTTCAATTAAAATTAGACTATTTTCTTTTGTTATGATAATCTTATTATCTATATTATAGAGTTTTTATAATAAATAATATCTACCATAAATAAAGTATTATTTTATTTCAACAACTTCTATTTACTACCCGCACGGTCTTCTTAACCAACGGTGCATCACGCGGGTCCTATTCTAGTAACTATTATTTCATATACATCATGGTACAAAGTTATTTGGACTACAAGACCAAATCAGATTATTGAGCAAGATTTGATAAGTACTAGTCAGCAAATTGGAATTCATTTATCAATAATTTTTTTTCTTCCATTTGAACTAATTTCAATAATTATTTTAGTTTCTTTGATATGTGCAATTGTCGTAGCTCTCGAGTAAGAAATCTTTATAGAACTAATAATAGAAATCAAGATTTTGTCTGAAGCTAATAATCAATGGAAAGAACCCTAATCTTACTATAGTCTTAAACTTTGAGGAATTTTTGATTCAGTACCTTGAAACAAAAAACCAGAAAAAAAAGAAAAATTATTTTGTAGTACTTGATCTCGTCACTAATCGTCACTTATTTTTAACTATATAAGAATATGTGGAGCTCGACATGTCTGGAAGCACATGAGAATGTTCTTTTTCTGATATTATTACCAATATTAGATATTAGGTTAGCCATAGCATTACTATACCCTCCATATTCATTGCGGTATGGTTATTTGTCAGCTTGGGTTGAACTTACGATATATTTGGAAGCCTCCATCCAGACGAGTATTTTATAGAAACCCGACAAGGAATTCCTTTAATAATTGGCCATTTTGATTTTGGAACAACTCGATGAATTTAGTTAATCTTTTTAGGAGGCTCCAATGACCATAGATAGGACCTATCAATTTTTTAGAGTCTGATGGTTGGCTGTTCACTAACGGTATCCACCGTTTCTTTTTTGGGATCAATATGAGCAATGCAGTTCATCCAACGATAAACCTAATCTGAATTACAGAACTATGACACAATCAAACACAAATGAACAAAATGTTGAATTGAATCGTATCAGTCTCTACTGGGGTTTATTACTCATATTTGTACTTTCTTTTTTATTCTCAATTTATTTCTTCAATTAATTCATCAATTAATATAAGAAATGAGAATTATATATATATATATATATATATATATATATATATATATATATATATATATATATATATATATATATATATATATATATATATATATATATATATATATATATATATACACTAGGAATTCTCTTATCCTATTCGGAAGGATATCATTTCATAATTATATATATGATTGTTTAGGTCTCTAGTATGAATAACTACTTGATCAAATATGGAGGAAAGTAGGATAAATGGCCAATACTACTGGAAGAATTCCTCTTTGGATAGTAGGTACTATAACCGCTATTATTGTGATTGGTTTAACTGGTATTTTCTTTTAAGGTTCATATTCCGGATTGGGATCATCCCTCTAATAATGAGATGAATTTATTTTTCAAAATGAAAGCATAAGAACTCTACAGTGATCCACTCTTTCTTTGATGAATTCGAGTGGGTCCCGTTGAGTTTTTAATAATCAGAATAATTTTGAAAGTGAGTCAATACATAACTTTATTCTATGTTTCAAAAAATTCCATTTCCTTTTTTAGGATCTGAATGAAAATATAATCTTAATAGAAATATATTTCTAATATAGACTCATGATTCAATTCTTTTTTTTTAAAGTTAATTAAGAAACTTGTATTCGGTGAATTCAATTCCCACTCTTTTTTATTTGGTCATTCCTTCTACGTATCTATTTTGACATAAACAATAAAGAATCACTCTAGGAAAAGATAAATTATCCATCCTAGAATTCTGTTTTCCCCTTTTCTATTTCTATTTTACTTAATATATTGTACCTAAATGTTAATAGAACATAATAAAATGTTACGCAAACAAAATATTTTACTTTTATAAATAATTTAATAAAGATGGATATTAACATTATTATAAACATTTATATCATTTAAGAAAAACTCATGAAATAATGACAATAAATATAATAGACTATTTTTTAAATCATTAAAGAAAACTGATGAATTAATGGACCTGAGTTACACATTTTGGTGAATATAATAATAAAACTTTATAATGGTCTAAGATTTATTATCACTCACAACTTATACCATTTAAAATGGATTGATAGGGTTGTTTACTTACATATTAAGTAATTGACTAATTTAATTTTATCATAATTAAGAATTAATATTCATTTATTATTATTACAAGCATGTTTTACATGTTTAATAATTAATTTTATTATAATTAACCGTTCATTGGATTCCAATTGCATTACAATTTGCAATTTATAATCAATATACATGGTTTACTTATATATTCTTATTATTACTATTACTATTATTATTAATATTCATATCAACTTTTTTAAATATAACATGGGAAACAATCAATATAAAAAAATCATTTTGTACACAATTTTATTCATATTTATAAATAATTATATTTATTCTTTTTATAATCAAATCTTGTGCCTTCAGCAACTACTCCTGCAACTCTCTGAGCATAACATTCCTCTCAGCAGTCAACTTGTTGACTTCATCTACTACCGAAAATGGAGTATCCCCTCTTACTAACATTGGTGGGGTTCTTCCATATAAGACTTCAAAAGGAGTGGCATTCAAGGATGCATGGTAATTGGTATTGTACTAAACTGCCCAAGCCAACCATTTTGGCCACTATTTTGGTTTAAGCTCAGTCGCACATCTCAAATAAGTCTCTAAACACCTATTGCCACCTCAATTTTCTCATCTGACTGAGGACGGTAAGCACTATTGTACTTCAATCCA
The DNA here is from genome assembly GCF_024323335.1 of Lathyrus oleraceus. Taxonomy (NCBI): domain Eukaryota; kingdom Viridiplantae; phylum Streptophyta; class Magnoliopsida; order Fabales; family Fabaceae; genus Lathyrus; species Lathyrus oleraceus. Next base: position 287,885,990 of record NC_066584.1, read on the forward strand.
TTACCTGCCTGTTTAAACAATTAAGACCAAAAATTACTTTAAAAAAACCTTATCTCTATCAGAGACTATGGAGATAGGGAAACCATGTAGCCTGACCACTTATTTTATGAATAAGTCAGTAATGTTCTTAGCAGTATAAGGATGGCTCATATGAAGGAAATGAGCATATTTTGTCAATCTATCCACCACTATCATCACAATATCCACTCCATACACCTTAGGCAACCCTCACACATGAAGTCCATAGAAATGTTACTCCATGTCTGTGTTGGTATACGCAAATGTTGTAGCAATCCTCCATGGCTCAAGGTTTGATACTTATTCCTTTGACACACTTCACAAGCCTGCACATACTCTTATATCCTCTTTCTCATACCCTCCCAATACACCACACTAGAATTTTTTTGTAAGTCCTTAGGTATCCTGAGTTCCCTTCCACAACAGTATCATGGAACTCATGTAAGATCCAAGCAAATCTGGGTGATTGCTTTGGAACCACTATTCTGCCTTCATGATACAACCTACCACCTTTGAGCTGAAAACCAGTTTGGCTACTAGGATCTGCTAGCAGGACCTGCACTATAGCCTTTAATTTTTCATCACCTTGTACTTCTTCCTCCCATCCTTATCTCTCCTAGGGAATTGAGACTTAAATCATGCATACTGACAAGGGAACATTCCCTGATTCTCTCTCTTCTGCCACCTCTCCCATGTGCTGCTAACATAATTAATTTTGAGTGGGAGTGGAATTATTCCCCAACTCTCTCTTCCTATGTGTCCTCCTATACACCTTGCTATATCTATCACATTGAAATTGATCCTTCTAGCAAGCTAGATCACTAAAAGAGATCACTGAAATTGATAGTACAGATTCTACGAGCTAACCAAGTATTATTGGACAACAATTTAAACTACTTAGGTTTTTCAATGCAAAAAAAAATTGAAGTATATAAAAAAAAATCTTGGTCATATCAATAAGGTCATGATATTTCTATTTCTTTGTCTTTTTTTATTACATATAATGGATCTGTCTAAACTGCTGCACGATTTCCTTTTAGTCTTTGTGGGATCTGTTGGTGCAAAGGTAGAATAAATGATGAAAGGAAATATTCTATTCAGAGAATGACGGCTACAAAAAACATGATAAAAATTACAATGATTGTCACCCTATTTATAAGCTAAAACTAGGGTTACTATAATAGGATAAAATACTAAAATACCCTCTAACAAACTTAGGGGCTAAGAAAATAGTACAACTAATAAATATGAATTACTTCTAATACCATCCCTTGATTCATATTCCATCAAAACTTGTAACACCAATTCCATCCCTTAATCTGAGAAATTGATCAGTCTTGATAGCTTTCGTCAGAACATCTGCCAACTGTTTCTGAGTGCTGCAGTGTACAACTTCTAACACTCCCCTCTGAACTTGATGTCTCAGAAAATGATACTTGGTCTCAATGTGCTTGCTTCTCCCATGCAACACTGGGTTTCTGGCAAGATTGATTGCAGACTTGTTGTCAATCATCAGCTTCAGAGGTTTGTTTACTTTAATCTTCAGATCCTGCAATAGATTCAGAATCCACACAGCTTGACATGCAGTAACAGCACCTGCAATGTATTCAGCTTCACAAGTTGACAATGCCACAACAGGTTGCTTCTTGGAACACCAAGAAATGGGACCTCCCAGAAATTTGAATAAGTACCCAGACGTACTTCTTCTATCAACTCTGTCTCCACACCAATCAGAATCTGAATAACTCAGAAGTTCTGACTCATCCTTTCTTCCAGAAGGAAATAATACTCCATACTTCAGAGTTCCCTTGATATACCTTAGAATCCTGACAGCAGCTTGGTAATGGGACCACTTAGGTTTACTCATGAACCTACTAACCATCCCAACTGAATAACAAATATCAGGTCTGGTATTGCACAAATACCTCAGAGAATCAACCAACTGTTTGAAGGTTGTAGCGTCCACATCCTTTCCATCAGAGTCAGAATCCAGTTTCTGATTTGTATCAGAAGGTGTGACAGCAATCTTATAGTTCTTCAGATTAAATCTCTTCAGAAGTTCTAATTCATACTTGAGCTGATGCAAAATAATACCTTTCTCAGAGTATCTGAACTCCATCCCTAGAAAGTATGTCATTTTGCCTAGATCAGTCATTTCGAATTCATTCATCAGAACTTTCTTGAACTTGGCTATCTCCTGTTCAGAATTTCCAGTCAGCAGTATATCATCAACATATAAACATACCAGAGTCATATTTCCTTCAGAAGTATGCTAAACATAGACACCGTACTCCATCTCACATTTCTGAAAGCCTTGCTTCTTGAAAAATGAATCAATCTTCTGATTCCAAGCTTTGGGCGCTTGTTTCAATCCATATAGAGCTTTGTATAATCTGTACACCATCCCTTCCTGATTCTTTTTCACAAATCTAGGAGGTTGTGACACGTAAACTTCTTCTTCTAATGGACCATTACAACTAAAAATTGAAAAACTAATTGACGTCTATTACATTTTACTTTTGACTAATCATCTGTAATTTAATTTAATTTTTAATTTTTATTCACATCAAATTTACAACTATTTATTTCCTAATGACAATATAAAATTATAACTTTCATATGTGAACTAAATTGAAATATTTATTAACAATAAAAATTTAATAAAAAATTTAATCAAATTATAATAAAACAATTTATCTACATTTTCATTTAACCATTAATATTATTATTTATCAAAAAAGTATAAATAATGAATATAATGTCATTTTAAAAATTAAATAATGAATATCATAAATAACTAAAAAAAATATAATTCACGTTATTATTCTTAACTGAATGATGCATATGAATAATAAATATATTACTTTATTTCTAAATATTAACAAAATTAATACATATAAAATTTTATTTTAAATATTAATAGCACATAATAAAATGTTACACAAACAAAATATTTTATTTTTGTAAATAATTTAATAAAGATGGATATTAACATTATTATAAACATTTATATCATTTAAAAAAAACTCATGAAATAAGGACAATAAATATAAGAGACTATTTTTTAAATCATGAAAGAAAATTGATGAATTGATGGACCTGAATTACACATTTTGGTGAATATAATAATAAAATTTTATAATGGTTTAAGATTTATTATCACTCACAACTCATACCGTTTAAAACGGATTGATATGGTTGTTTACTTACATATATTAAGTAATTGACTAATTTAATTTTATCATAATTAAGAGTTAATATTCATTTAATATTATGACAACCATATTTTACACGTTTAATAATTATTTTTATGATAATTAACGGTTCATTGGATTCCAATTACATTATAATTTGCAATTTATAATCAATATACATGGTTTACTTATATTATTATTATTATTAATATTATTATTTTATAAATATTCATATCAATTTTTTTAAAATATAACATAGAAAATAATCAATATAAAAAAGATCATTTTGTACAAAATTTTATTCATATTTATAAATAATTATATTTATTCTTTTTATAATCAAAATAATATTCTTCATATTGTTGGTAAATTACAAATAATAAACGTAGATATTAGATGAATATAATCAATATTTATTAAAAATAATGCATCACCATGTAGCATATATTATACTATATGAAGGCCATTAATTAAAGTATTAAAATAAAATTCATTTGAATCATAAAAAATTAATCTAGTCTATCTAAAAAAAATGTTTATTTATGATACTAATAAATAAACTGAATCTTGATAAAATATTTACAATAAACTACAATTAATTTTTTTTCTTTTTTTGGAGAACCACGAATATATTTAAAGTTGTTCACAAATTAAATTCAATAATGAAAATAATAAATATTTAATTTTTTTGTTATTACTCTAAATTTAAAATTACATATTAATAAAAAAAATTATATATATATATATATATATATATATATATAATTTTAATAAAATATATTAAATATCTGATTTTACTAAAATATATAATTCACACTTTTGCACTATAAATTGTGAAAAATTTGAAAATGATTTTACAAGGGCAATGTCGTCTTTTCATACGTGATGGAGGGTGTCAGGTCTAAGTGAGGGAGTGTCGAATTAAATGCTTCAAAAAAATACAAGCTCTAATTTTAAAGCTAAAACTCTATGATTTTTCGAGCCAGGCAGAATGATCCTTATGAGCTAGTCATTTTAACAGCTCTAAATGTACGGCTCAAAACCATACTATTCTATTTTAATATATTATATTAAATGAATTATCATTTAAAAAAGTAAAACATGTAATGCAGGTACTAGGAGACCATAACATGATTTAACTATTAAAAAAAATTGAAATATGGTATAACAAATAAATGGCTTTACCTGATGAACTATAACCACTTAATTTATAAAAAAATGAAAACAAATCATTCTAACTATACAAAATATTAATTAATCCAAAACTTTGTATCGTCGATCGATCTTTTACAAATTTTCAGTACCACTTTTCACTTCATGACATTTTCTCATAACGTGTTTTCTTCCAACCAAATATTGTTGCACAATAAGCACAGAAGATTGCGTACCAAAGTTAGTTGAAGCCAATATGTCACCTATAACACCAAGTTCAGGATGGTCGCACCATTCCAACAACCTCGAAAAAATCACCGAGTTCTTACCGCTTCCTTGTCCAACAATGTACAAATCATATCCAGGTTTATCAATATCGTTAAGAAGCGTTGGAATCTCTTCGCCCGTATTCGAATGGACTTCCTTCTCTGAGTAAAGAATTGAATCGTTATTGTTCACTGCTTTGTGCCTAAAGGAAATTATACACTCTTCATCCAACTCCTTTTGCATCACATTGTCTATAACCGTCGACAACATTCCATGACGAGACTTGCTTTTTTCCATTTTTAGTTTTGTTTCTTCTACAGCCTTACCTAACAGATTGATCCTCACAACATGTAATTGTGTTCCTGGATGCCTCGCCATTCTCCATGCAATAGACAAGGCTTCACGGTCGTCAGGTCCACCGATGAAAATCATTATAATGCGTAATTTTATTTCTAACAACGATCCTAAACCGCGATCCACAAAGATCCCTACCGAACAAGGTGCTTTTTGTAGAACATTTTTGTTTATCTCACAATGTTCATTGTGGATTATTTCTGGAGCATCTTCTATTGTTGAGTAGTCTTTGTGAAAGGGAAGGAGAATTAGGATGGCGCGTTTCTCTTCGGCAACATTGTAAATGTCCTCATGGATAGTTGTGTAGGACGAGATAACACTTGATATGTCAAACCTAATTGCATTGTATTGTTCTACGAGTTTTTCAAATGCATTAGTTATGCTCTCAAACTCTAATTGTGATCCATAGTTGGTTGCTTCTGCGCCACCAATCGTGCTGTTTGAATTATCCATTTGTGAAACAAGAATAGCTGTGCCATGTCTAGTGAGTTGAACTAAGTGAGCTACTGATACATGTATAGGTGAAAGTCTAGTAGCATTTGTGGCTTCAATGACATGGATCATGTTATTGGCATGTTTAGCATTGTGGACACAAGCGACGATTCGAAGCTCCACATCGAACCTCAGTTTTTGCACGGTCCTTAATTGCGATTGCATGAATCGGAATTTTGGTTTGTATATTGCATTGATCAAGGGAGAAACCATTACAGTCATTACTATAATAGCAAGCATCATAACCATGAAAGCATATGGATCCAAAATCTGTAAAGAAAAAAGAAAAAAAAGTAAGTTGGTTAAAAGGCTGTTTGATTTAAATCATGCAATAATAGAAAAATGGTAGTTTAAAATTACCCTTTTGTCCCAAGCAATATTCAATAGTATGACAGCCATGATACCCTTGGTGTTGAGAAGCAATCCAATGGCAACTCCATCTCGGGCAGACATACCGAAGAAGAAAGTGACAATCACAGAGCTCAAAACTTTAGGTAAGCATAACAAAAGCATAACCAAAAACATTAAACCCGCATTCTTTTGCTTCAAAAGGAAAGGCAAGTTGAATCTAAAACCAAATCCAGCAAAGTAAACAGGACACAAAATCCCAGAAACAAAATCGGCCGACAATTCCAAAACCACATCAGCAAACTTTCCATGAGGCAAAATTAATCCAAACACAAAAGCTCAAACAATAGGATGTGTACCGATAGAATTCGTAATGTACGAACAAATAAACACTCCCGTCAACACGTCCAACATGTGTGATTTTCGCCACGTGTTCATACTTGTTCAGTGTTCAATGATTGGAGTAAGGATAGGTCTCACCACAGCAAAGCAAAAAACTATGAACATCAAAGTAGAGATTACTGAGAGATAAGGCTTTCCACCTCTAGTCGAATAAGGAATCAACAAGGTAAACATAACCCAACCATATGCATCGGTTAACATAGCTGCTGTCAATGCATCTTTTCCAAGCTTTGTATATAAAAGTTTAAGATTAGCTAAGATTCTTGCAAGGACAGGGAAACCTGTTACAGAAAGTGCTAAACACCAGAATAAATATGCTTCGCCTTGATTTTCTTTTGGTGTTTGTGCGAAAACATCATTTTTATCTATAAGTTTTTGTTGTAGAGCTAGAAATCCAACACCAAATAACATTGGCGTCACAATGCCGGCAATTGCTATGCTTGTACCTTTCTTCCTTGATCTTAAGATGGTGTCTGAATTCATTTCTAAACCACTTAGGAACACATAGTACATTATTCCTAAGTTTGCAAAGGTTTCAACGGCTAGGATTCCATATTGACTATAAAACAAGGAAAATACCCATTCAAAATTTCCCAAGAGACTTGGACTCAGAGTAAAACCAGCCTGCATTATATAAAATTCAGGAATTATTATATTTTTTTATCTCTCATTTATGAAACGCAATCTTAATGTATGAACTTTTATATGTTTTTATGGAAGTCTTAATGTATGAACTTTTATATGTTTTTATGGCAGTCTTAATGTATGAACTTTTATATGTTTTTATGTTGAAAATTCAATGTGACTAACTATCATGTGTATTGATGATTCAAATTTACTGGCAAAAGAAAGAAAGAAATATATGATGAATGAATACTTACCAACACCTGCGCAATAATGAGGGGCACATGAAGGGGCTTAAGGACGAAGTAGAAAAGCCGAGAAACCAAAATATCATAAGCAATTTGGAGACACAAAAGAGGAACATGTTTTATCATAATATCATCAGCCATCCAGATATTGTTTGAAGGACCAAATGATACATTATAACATGCATAATTTGCCATCTCCATCTTTTCTTTTACTGTTCTTTCTTCTCTTGATTAGTTTCTTATGTTAATGTATTTTTTTTCTTCTCATTTAAATACTATGTTTTTTCTTTTACGTGAATAACATGCAAGTTATGATGAACAATGATGTATTAGAGCTGGCAAATGCAGTTTACATTGTTTGTTGCTACTATTTTACAGAATGCTCTATTTTTCATGATCTATGCTGACATTATGGTTGCTTTTTGATGATAGTTTTTTTTGTGTAATAAACATTACGTATATCCGCTTCCGCCATACACTAAATTTAGACATTGAACCTCTATTAGTTACTTAAAACAAATTCAAATGGATGAAAACTAACTGATGACGATATCAGAATGTTCCATACCGCTTTCCGAATGTCTTCTTTTATTTCTGAAAATATTAAATTTGTTTTTAAATTTGTTTAAAAAAACTAATGTGACATTAAGTCAGATAAATAAAAGTATAAAAAAAACTAATGAGACATTAAGTCAGATAAATAGAATTATAAAAGAGAAATGTATAAATACCAAATTAAAATTCTGAACTTAAAAAAAAACTATTTTACATTATCTAAGATAAAATCATTATTCGGTCTATTTAATTATCAACCGTTCATAAAGAATAATAAGAATAAGATCGCTTTATTTATAAAAATAATAATTTATTGAGAAATTTTAATATAACATACCCAAAAAATAAGCATATTAATATTTTAACTATAGAAATATGCAACTTTTATCTCAAGCACCTTTAAAGTTGAGCACATAATTGATTAAATTAATATGTAACTATTTTAAACACATATAAGGCTTAGTCAACAAAACCTTCAGTCAGCTTCTATAGTCACATATATATAAAGTCCTTGGTCGAACTGAGTCTGAATCTTACACTTTCTAGATGCTGCAAATGTTCATAAATTCCAGAGGTATATAACAAATTCAGAATTCCAATAAGAAAATCAAGACATAATACTTAGAATATATGCCACAAGATTTGGTACTATAACACACATTAAAGGTTTCAGAATGCAATAAGGGTGTCTTTTATTTTGTAAACATCACATTGTGTAATAACAATACACTTTGATGATCTCGTAAAGTAAAAAACACAGTATTCTCTGATGATACAACTCATGTTTGATGACGGCCAGGGTCGACCCAATTATATCGGAGGCCCGTTCTAATTACAAAAATGGGCCCATTTTTTTTAAAACATAATTATAATAATTAAAAAAAATATATTAAAAATACATTTATATATAAATTAAAAATAAATTTAATTATATTTATTTTGAGTTTTGATCCATCTTGATTTTTCTATGTATTGAGTTTTTATCGTAATATTTTTTTCGATTATTGAGTTTTTTTAATAACATTTTATTCATTTTTATTAATATTTATTAAAAAAAATTGAAAATTTCAAAAATTTGGCCCCTCTAATATTTGGGGCCCTGTGCTGCAGCACATGCACAGGGGCGACCCTGATGTCGGCTTACAACAAACTATCCATTGTTATACTTATTAGTGAATGAATGAAGAAGACATCACATCACCATGAAATAATGATAATAATAATATTCATTTATTATTATCACAATTGCATTTATTTTTTAATACGTTACTGTCATAAGAAAAGTCATAAACACATTGTTTTATATAAATAACAATCTGTTAATTTTTTTTAATACCTCACCATAACAACCATCAGATTCACTATATATTGATATTACCATACAATCAGCAATGGAAAATTTAATCTTAGATCTTAACATTCATAGAAATGATTTTGTTAGATGAGAAGGTATTAACTCTTTATCCGAAATATTGTATTTGTTCTTAACAAAATATACTTTTATATTCTAAATATTAAATATTATTATTTTTTCTTTAAAAAATAATTGATTTCAATATTTTATTGCTATATATTTTTTCCTTCATAGATGCAATGATAAACAAATATTTTATACCACTAATTGATACAAGAGGAAAACTTATATACCATGAAAAGTATAGAAATAGTTCGGGAAAATGAAACATACAAAAGAGTCAAAGACTTAAAAACATCATGGTTTTTACAAATGACTACTCTTAACAAGTATTCAATACTCAAAATCCACAATTTCACACCATTATTTTGAATTTGTTGTCATAGAAATAATTTCAAAAAGAGTTGGAGACAACAATGTTCTCTCTGGTAGTGTTATACACAAGTTACCCTACAATAATATAAATTATATTATATAACTACATTTATGTTTCTTTTTAGACATAAATGGAGTGCTTCATGCCCTTGGACATGAAGAAAATGTTTACTTACAAGAAAAACCTACAAAAATTCCCAGACTTGAATTGAGGCTACAAGAGTAAGATTTCAACTACACATATTTTCCTATTCATATATTCATATCTAAATTAAGTATACAAAATTAAAATTAATCTTACATTCTAAACATAATTGTTAAGGTCACATTGTGTAAAACTTTGAAAAAATTTGATGACAAGTCAACCAGAAAGAAGCGCCATTGTTGCAATCACCTCTACAACAGTGAATATGTTTAGAGGTAACTATATATTTAAACGTTATAGATATTTTATTCACTCAAAATATTACCATTTTCATAAATAAATCTAAATTTTTATTCCACAGATGAATACTTCATCAACTCAACTTTTATTGTTATAATGGCAATGACACTAGAGTCAGATACACAAGTACACTATAAATTTTATTTAAACAACTCTTTTGAAAATACAATTCTAAAGTTATTTTACTTCCCAATTTTTCTAAACTTCTAAACATGAGAGGTTTTCTTCATAGTTTTATCAACTATAAATGAAATTGATGATACGTTTGGATGGCATTATATTGAATGTGCAAACAGTATGAAGAAGTTTAACAAAAAGCCCATAAATTGAAATTTACTTCGTGTGAAACACCTTCTAAGTATCCAAAACAAGGTTAGACATTTGCAATCATAAACCATTTTATCAAAAATATTATTAGTAATATAATATAAAAAAGCATGTAATCACAAGTTCAAAATAATGCTGAAAATGTCCGATGAAACCGCTAAAGCCACTTTGACATTTTTGATCAAGAGACCCAAAAGCTACTAAATACAACAGCTCAAATGCTCTTGCAACAACAACCTAACATGTTTACACCATCAATTCTACATAACCTCTGTCATCGTACTCTTATTTTTGAAATAAAATTGTCTATAAAAAACTTAAAAGAAGGATTGCAAATTTACACAATATCACGAACTTTTGTACCAACCGCTATTTTACAAGAATCAATTCTGAAAATACATTTTAACATGTAATTAAATTTGTACTACAATCATACAAATATACTACTAATTTTATGAATACTAACAATATACTTATCACATATAGAAGTCCATATCACCACAATGATTTAAAATAAAGAAGATCACCAAGAAGAATCAGAAGAAGAGGAACAACAACAATAACAACAACTTAGTGTTGAGCGAAGGCTAATCATAACATCATCAGATGATGAAACATATATCAAAGGGAATTCTAAAAATAATAATAGCAACAATGATCTTCATATATTATCCTGTGACGACGAGTCACTTCTCATACACAAATTAAAGAGTCGAAAATCCATTAAAGCAAAACAAAGAAACAACAAAATCTCATCCAAGAAAAAAAATAACAAAAACCATAAAAATTGATTCCAATTTTGAAGATTCCTTTTATGTTTTAAAATTTAATTTCATGTTTCGCCTTCATTTCCATTATTTATAAATGTATTAGTTTTCAATTAAAATTAGACTATTTTCTTTTGTTATGATAATCTTATTATCTATATTATAGAGTTTTTATAATAAATAATATCTACCATAAATAAAGTATTATTTTATTTCAACAACTTCTATTTACTACCCGCACGGTCTTCTAAACCACCGGTGCATCACGCGGGTCCTATTCTAGTAACTATTATTTCATATACATCATGGTACAAAGTTATTTGGACTACAAGACCAAATCAGATTATTGAGCAAGATTTGATAAGTACTAGTCAGCAAATTGGAATTCATTTATCAACAAATTTTTTTCTTCCATTTGAACTAATTTCAATAATTATTTTAGTTTCTTTGATATGTGCAATTGTCGTAGCTCTCGAGTAAGAAATCTTTATAGAACTAATAATAAAAATCAAGATTTTGTCTGAAGCTAATAATCAATGGAAAGAACCCTAATCTTACTATAGTCTTAAACTTTGAGGAATTTTTGATTCAGTACCTTGAAACAAAAAACCAGAAAAAAAAAAAAACTATTTTGTAGTACTTGATCTCGTCACTAATCGTCACTTATTTTTAACTATATAAGAATATGTGGAGCTCGACATGTCTGGAAGCACATGAGAATGTTCTTTTTCTGATATTATTACCAATATTAGATATTAGGTTAGCCATAGCATTACTATACCCTCCATATTCATTGCGGTATGGTTATTTGTCAGCTTGGGTTGAACTTACGATATATTTGGAAGCCTCCATCCAGACGAGTATTTTATAGAAACCCGACAAGGAATTCCTTTAATAATTGGCCATTTTGATTTTGGAACAACTCGATGAATTTAGTTAATCTTTTTAGGAGGCTCCAATGACCATAGATAGGACCTATCAATTTTTTAGAGTCCGATGGTTGGCTGTTCACTAACGGTATCCACCGTTTCTTTTTTGGGATCAATATGAGCAATGCAGTTCATCCAACGATAAACCTAATCTGAATTACAGAACTATGACACAATCAAACACAAATGAACAAAATGTTGAATTCAATCGTATCAGTCTCTACTGGGGTTTATTACTCATTTTTGTACTTTCTTTTTTATTCTCAATTTATTTCTTCAATTAATTCATCAATTAATATAAGAAATGAGAATTATATATATATATATATATATATATATATATATATATATATATATATATATATATATATATATATATATATATATATATATATATATATATATATATATATATATATATATATATATATATATACTAGGAATTCTCTTATCCTATTCGGAAGGATATCATTTCATAATTATATATATGATTGTTTAGGTCTCTAGTATGAATAACTACTTGATCAAATATGGAGGAAAGTAGGATAAATGGCCAATACTACTGGAAGAATTCCTCTTTGGATAGTAGGTACTATAACCGCTATTATTGTGATTGGTTTAACTGGTATTTTCTTTTAAGGTTCATATTCCGGATTGGGATCATCCCTCTAATAATGAGATGAATTTCTTTTTCAAAATGAAAGCATAAGAACTCTACAGTGATCCACTCTTTCTTTGATGAATTCGAGTGGGTCCCGTTGAGTTTTTAATAATCAGAATATTTTTGAAAGTGAGTCAATACATAACTTTATTCTATGTTTCAAAAAATTCCATTTCCATTTTTAGGATCTGAATGAAAATATAATCTTAATAGAAATATATTTCTAATATAGACTCATGATTCAATTCTTTTTTTTTAAAGTTAATTAAGAAACTTGTATTTGGTGAATTCAATTCCCACTCTTTTTTATTTGGTCATTCCTTCACTACGTATCTATTTTGACATAAACAATAAAGAATCACTCTAGGAAAAGATAAATTATCCATCCTAGAATTCTGTTTTCCCCTTTTCTATTTCTATTTTACTTAATATATTGTACCTAAATGTTAATAGCACATAATAAAATGTTACGCAAACAAAATATTTTACTTTTATAAATAATTTAATAAAGATGGATATTAACATTATTATAAACATTTATATCATTTAAGAAAAACTCATGAAATAATGACAATAAATATAATAGACTATTTTTTAAATCATTAAAGAAAACGGATGAATTAATGGACCTGAGTTACACATTTTGGTGAATATAATAATAAAACTTTATAATGGTCTAAGATTTATTATCACTCACAACTTATACCATTTAAAACGGATTGATATGGTTGTTTACTTACATATTAAGTAATTGACTAATTTAATTTTATCATAATTAAGAATTAATATTCATTTATTATTATTACAAGCATGTTTTACATGTTTAATAATTAATTTTATTATAATTAACCGTTCATTGGATTCCAATTGCATTATAATTTGCAATTTATAATCAATATACATGGTTTACTTATATATTCTTATTATTACTATTACTATTATTATTAATTTTCATATCAACTTTTTTAAATATAACATGGGAAACAATCAATATAAAAAAATCATTTTGTACAAAATTTTATTCATATTTATAAATAATTATATTTATTCTTTTTATAATCAAATCTTGTGCCTTCAGCAACTGCTCCTTCAACTCTCTGAGCATAACATTCCTCTCAGCAGTCAACTTGTTGACTTCATCTACTACTGAAAATGGAGTATCCCCTCTTACTAACATTGGTGGGGTTCTTCCATATAAGACTTCAAAAGGAGTGGCATTCAAGGATGCATGGTAATTGGTATTGTACTAAACTGCCCAAGCCAACCATTTTGGCCACTATTTTGGTTTAAGCTCAGTCGCACATCTCAAATAAGTCTCTAAACACCTATTGCCACCTCAATTTTCCCATCTGACTGAGGACGGTAAGCACTATTGTACTTCAATCCATTACCTGCCTGTTTAAACAATTAATATTAGATTTAATTATTAGATTTAATTCATATTTAAGTTTGTTAGATATTAGATTTAAATATTAGATTTGATTCATATTTAAGTTTGTTAGATATTAGATTTAAATATTAGATTTGATTCATATTTAAGTTTGTTAGAGGCTTATAAATAGGGTGTCAATCATTGTAACTTTTAATCATGTTTTGTAGTCGTCATTCTTAATAGAATATTCATCTTTTATTCTACCTTTGCACCAACAATTGGTATCTAGAGCTCCGGTTCAGATTCATTGGGAAACACGGGAAACACGAGTGAACGTGAGGTCTTGTGTGTTTGATTTTGATTCTTAGATTCGTGTTGAATCTTGAACAAAATCTGATCAGAATTTTAATTCTGTGGGTTGGGAAACACTGTGTGAGAAATCTGAGTGTACTGTGCAAGGTAGAAAGATGAACGGAAACGGCAACATGAACTCCAAACTTCCAGTATTTGACGGTAAAAACTGGAATCGTTGGATGATCCAAATGCGTGTACTGTTCGGTGCTCAAGATGTTCTAGATCTTGTCACTGATGGTTATGTTCCGGTAGCAGCAGATGCGACGGATGAACAGAAAAACGCGCAGAAGGAAGTAAGGAAGAAGGATCAGAAAGCATTGTTCTTCATTCATCAATGTGTTGATGTAAATGTGTTTGAGAAGATTGCAGATTCAACGACAGCAAAGGCTGCGTGGGACACACTGGTTAGATGTTATGGTGGTGACGCATCAGTGAAGAAGGTGAAGCTTCAGTCCTTGAGAAAGCAATATGAGAATCTCAACATGAAGAATAATGAGAAAGTTTCTGAATACATCTCCAGAGTGATTCTAATCACTAATGAGATGAAAGCGTGTGGAGAAACTCTTTCTGAAGAAACAATCATGGAGAAGGTATTGAGATCCCTTACCTGTCAATTTGATTACATTGTGGTAGCAATAGAACATTCCAAAGATCTGAGCACCATGAGAATTGAAGAGCTGCAGAGCAGTCTAGAAGCGCAAGAGTTGCGTTTGACTGAGAGAACTTCTGAAAGGGAAGTAGAGCAGCAGGCTCTGAAAGCAACTTCTGATAGGAGGTATCAGAAGCAGTCAGAAGCCAGGAGAAGATCTGATGGTGGTCAGAAGTCAGAAAGCTCAACCTCTGATAGACAAAAGAATGCTCAGAAGGGAAAAGAGAAGTATGACAAGAAGAAGATCCAATGTTACTGTTGTAAGAAGTTTGGTCACTTTGCTAGAGACTGTTGGTCAAACAAGGAGAGAAAATCAGAAGAAGCAAATATAGCCAGAAGTTCTGATGACGAATCTGTGCTATTGATGGCCTCTGAATCTGATGATATGGATCTGATAGACTGGTGGTATATGGACACTGGCTGTTCAAATCATCTTACTGGAAACAAGAAATGGCTGGTTGACTTTGACTCTGAAAAGAGGACAAAGATCAGATGTGCTGATGACAAATATCTTAATGCAGAAGGTATGGGAAATGTCAGAGTGATTCTGAACAATGGGAAAACAGCATTGATTCAGAACGTGTGGTATGTACCTGGCATCAGAAGCAATCTGATGAGTGTGGGACAATTAATTGAGAAAGGTTTTTCAGTTACCATGAAAGACAATCTTCTGAAGTTGTATGACTGCAATCAGAAGTTGATTATGGAGTCAGAACAGGGAAGGAATAGAACATTCAAGGTGAATGTCAGAACTGCAGACTCAGAATGTCTTAGTGCAACAAGTGCTGAGAAGGAGAGTGAGCTGTGGCACAGAAGATTTGGTCATTTGAATTTCAGAAGCTTAAAACATCTGAATTCAAAGAAGTTGGTACATGGAATTCCTGCAATTAAGAAGCCTGAAAAGTCATGCAAAGTTTGCATGGAAGGAAAACAACCACGATTGCCATTTGCGTCAGAAACTGCTCCAAGAGCAAAACATGCCTTGGGAGTTGTACATTCTGATGTGTGTGGTCCATTTCCAGTAGCATCGATTGGAGGGAATAAATACTTTGTGTTATTTGTTGATGAATTCACAAGAATGACATGGGTATCCCTTATTAAGTTTAAACACGAGGTGTTTGATGAATTCAAGAAGTTCAGAATGAAGGCTGAGAATCAGAGTGGTCAGAAGTTGAAGATTCTTAGAACTGACGGTGGAGGTGAGTATAACTCCAAAGAATTCCAGAAATTCTGTGAGGAGAATGGAATTGAGCATGAGGTTACTGCTCCTTATACCCCTCAACACAATGGTCTTGCTGAAAGAAGAAACCGCACTTTGCTTGATATGGTGAGAAGCATGCTAAAGGAGAAGAAACTTCCTCAGAAGCTCTGGGGAGAAGCTGTTGCCACTGCAACGTATGTACTCAACCGATGTCCTACGAAGAAGTTGAAGGAAATAGTTCCAATACAGAAGTGGACTGGAGATAAGCAAAGTGTTAGTCATCTGAAGGTGTTTGGTTCTGTTTGCTATAAACATGTTCCAGAAGCCAGAAGACAGAAGCTGGATGATAGAAGCAAAGTGATGATTCTGATAGGGTACCACAGTACAGGTGCATACAAGCTCTATTGTCCAGAAACCAATAAAATTGAATTCAGCAGAGATGTGATTGTGAAGGAATCAGAAGTTTGGAATTGGGATAAGTCTCAATCTGATTCTGATGTTAGAACTTCTGAAGAAAGGTCAGAGTTCAGAATTTCTGAGGTTGGAGTAAATTCTGACGTTGATTCTGACTCTGATAGTGATCCAGAATCTGATGTTCCAGACTCTGATGTTCCAGACTCTGATGTTGCAGACTCTGATGTTTCAGACTCTGATGATCCTGACTCTGATGACCCAGACTCTGATGGTAATCCAGATTCTGGTGGCAATTCAGACTCTGGAAATATGCCAGACCCTGAAGATGATCAAAGCTCTGGAGGAAGTCAACCATCTGAAGCTAGAAACTCTGAAGCTCAAGACTCTGAACAAGTTCAGAGACCACAAAGAATCAGAAACATCCCCAGAAGATATGCAGAATTTGACATGCTGCAAGACACTGAAGTAGACTCTGAAGGAGAAGTTATTCAGTGTGCCATGTTAGTAGACTCTGAACCCATAAGTACAGAAGAGGCTCTTAAGCAGAAGCTCTGGCTGAAGGCCATGAAAGAAGAACTTGATGCTATAGAGAGAAACAAGACATGGAAGCTGACAGAACTTCCAACAGACAAGAAAACCATCAGCGTCAGATGGGTTTTCAAGCAGAAGTTAAAGCCAGATGGTTCAATTGGCAAACATAAAGCAAGGTTGGTAGCCAGAGGATTTCTACAGAAACCTGGGCTAGATTACTCTGAAGTGTTTGCACCTGTAGCAAGACATGAAACAATCAGAATGGTGATTGCAATAGCTGCTAACAGGAATTGGCCTTTGATGCATTTAGATGTAAAATCTGCATTTCTGAACGGTCCATTAGAAGAAGAAGTTTACGTGTCACAACCTCCTGGATTTGTGAAAACGAATCAGGAAGGGATGGTGTACAGATTATACAAAGCTCTATATGGATTGAAACAAGCGCCCAGAGCTTGGAATAAGAAGATTGATTCATTTTTCAAGAAGCAAGGCTTTCAGAAATGTGAGATGGAGTACGGTGTCTATGTTCAGCATACTTCTGAAGGAAATATGACTCTGGTATGTTTATATGTTGATGATATACTGCTGACTGGAAGTTCTGAACAGGAGATAGCCAAGTTCAAGAAAGTTCTGATGAATGAATTCGAAATGACTGATCTAGGCAAAATGACATACTTTCTAGGGATGAAATTCAGATACTCTGAGAAAGGTATTATTTTGCATCAGCTCAAGTATGAATTAGAACTTCTGAAGAGATTTGAACTGGAGAATTGTAAGATTGCTGTCACACCTTCTGATACAAATCAGAAACTGGATTCTGACTCTGATGGAAAGGATGTGGACGCTACAACCTTCAAACAGTTGGTTGGTTCTCTGAGGTATTTGTGCAATACCAGACCTGATATTTGCTATTCAGTTGGGATGGTTAGTAGGTTCATGAGTAAACCTAAGTGGTCCCATTACCAAGCTGCAGTCAGGATTCTGAGGTATATCAAGGGAACTCTGAAGTATGGAGTATTATTTCCTTCTGGAAGAAAGGATGAGTCAGAACTTCAGAGTTATTCAGATTCTGATTGGTGTGGAGACAGAGTTGACAGAAGAAGTACGTCTGGGTACTTATTCAAATTTCTGGGAGGTCCCATTTCTTGGTGTTCCAAGAAGCAACCTGTTGTGGCGTTGTCAACTTGTGAAGCTGAATATATTGCAGGTGCTGTTACTGCATGCCAAGCTGTGTGGATTCTGAATCTATTGCAGGATCTGAAGATTAAAGTAAACAAACCTCTGAAGCTGATGATTGACAACAAGTCTGCAATCAATCTTGCCAGAAACCCAGTGTTGCATGGGAGAAGCAAGCACATTGAGACCAAGTATCATTTTCTGAGACATCAAGTTCAGAGGGGAGTGTTAGAAGTTGTACACTGCAGCACTCAGAAGCAGTTGGCAGATGTTCTGACGAAAGCTATCAAGACTGATCAATTTCTCAGATTAAGGGATGGAATTGGTGTTACAAGTTTTGATGGAATATGAATTAAGGGATGGTATTAGATTTAATTATTAGATTTAATTCATATTTAAGTTTGTTAGATATTAGATTTAAATATTAGATTTGATTCATATTTAAGTTTGTTAGATATTAGATTTAAATATTAGATTTGATTCATATTTAAGTTTGTTAGAGGCTTATAAATAGGGTGTCAATCATTGTAACTTTTAATCATGTTTTGTAGTCGTCATTCTTAATAGAATATTCATCTTTTATTCTACCTTTGCACCAACAATTAAGACCAGAAATTACTTTAAAAAAACCTTATCTCTATCAGAGACTATGGAGATAGGGAAACCATGTAGCCTGACCACTTATTTTATGAATAAGTCAGTAATGTTCTTAGCAGTATAAGGATGGCTCATATGAAGGAAAATGAGCATATTTTGTCAATCTATCCACCACTATCATCACAATATCCACTCCATACACCTTAGGCAACCCTCACACATGAAGTCCATAGAAATGTTACTCCATGTCTGTGTTGGTATACGCAAATGTTGTAGCAATCCTCCATGGCTCAAGGTTTGATACTTATTCCTTTGACACACTTCACAAGCCTACACATACTCTTATATCCTCTTTCTCATACCCTCCCAATACACCACACTAGAATTTTTTTTTGTAAGTCCTTAGGTATCCTGAGTTCCCTTCCACAACAGTATCATGGAACTCATGTAAGATCCAAGCAAATCTGGGTGATTGCTTTGGAACCACTATTCTGCCCTCATGATACAACCTACCACCTTTGAGCTGAAAACCAGTTTGGCTACTAGGATCTGCTAGCAGGACCTGCACTATAGCCTTTAATTTTTCATCACCTTGTACTTCTTCCTCCCATCCTTATCTCTCCTAGGGAATTGAGACTTAAATCATGCATACTGACAAGGGAACATTCCCTGATTCTCTCTCTTCTGCCACCTCTCCCATGTGCTGCTAACATAATTAATTTTGAGTGGGAGTGGAATTATTCCCCAACTCTCTCTTCCTATGTGTCCTCCTATACACCTTGCTATATCTATCACATTGAAATTGATCCTTCTAGCAAGCTAGATCACTAAAAGAGATCACTGAAATTGATAGTACAGATTCTACGAGCTAACCAAGTATTATTGGACAACAATTTAAACTACTTAGGTTTTTCAATGCAAAAAAAAAAATTGAAGTATATAAAAAAAAATCTTGGTCATATCAATAAGGTCATGATATTTCTATTTCTTTGTCTTTTTTTATTACATATAATGGATCTGTCTAAACCGCTGCACGATTTCCTTATAGTCTTTGTGGGATCAGGTCTTATATTAGAAAGTTTAGGAGTAGTATTACATACCAACCCCATTTTTTTCTGCTTTTTGTTGGGACTGGTTTTGGTTTATATATTTTAGCAAACTCGCATGTTGTAGCTGTGCCATAGCTACTTATTTACGTGGGAGCTACTAACATTTTAATCATATTTGTTGTGATGTTCATGAATAGTTCTGAATATTAACAAGATTTAAATCTTTGGACCGTAGGGGATGGAATGACTTTGATCGTTTGTATAAGTATTTTAGTTTCACTAATCTATTTATATATATTAAATCTAATGCTTCAAATAATTTTGCGACAGTTAACACTGAATTCCTCAAAAATAGTCCACATCATCCTATTAGCTTATGTGTATACCTTCTACTAAACCACTAATCAAAACACCATTATCTTCCAACACCCATTCTTTGACTCTTTCTCTATCTATTTATATATATATTAAATTTAATGCTTCAAATAATTTTGCAACACTTAACACTGACTTCCTAAAAAATAGTCCACATCATCCTATTAGCTTATGTGAATACCTTTTACTTAACCACTAATCAAAACACCATTATCTTTCAACACCCATTCTTTGACTCTTTTTCTACCCAAACCCCTTTTTCACTTTCCCTAATTCTCCAATACCACATTATAATGAATATTGAATCATAATTTATTAACTAAAATAAGAACTCGCTTTTAAGTATTTTTAAAGTCATTGACTCATTGTTTTTAGTTGGTATGATGAATCATAATTTATTTAATTTGTATTATAAATATTATAGGAAAATATAGTTTTATACATTTTTTGGTCAATATTATTTTTGTACAAATAATAAATATACTATTTTTACTTTACTCAATTTTAAAAAAATATACATATAAGATTTTTATCTCAAATATTAATAGCATTACAAAGGAGCATAACAAAAAATTACCAAAGTACAACATTTACTTATATATTAATATTATTATGAATATTCATATAATTATTTTTAATATAACATAGGATACAATCAATATGAAAATAAATAAAAGCGGTCATTTTTATATATTATTTTATTCATGTTAATAGTTAATTATATTTATTATTTTTAATAATATAATTAATTTTATTTAAATTAGAAATAATAAACATAGATATAAAATTTTATATTATTATAAGAACTAAATTATAAATAGTAAACATATATATTATATTATATTCAACAAAAACTGAACATTTTATATTATTATGAGAATTAAATTTTACACCTTTACAATTAGAGGCATAGGAAATATGTACAATGTATTATATATATTAATCACTGTCTCTAACATTAATAGAATTACACGGTATAAAAAAGTTACTAAGATAAATATTCAATAAAAACAAATATTAGTCTCGAAATTATTCATAATTAATAGTTATTAAATTGATCTATCACAATTTAATTTAAATCAACAAAATTTAAATTTTAATCTATAATAAAAAAAGTTAATTTTAGTCTTTTAAAAAAATAAATTTTATTTGACACTAATAATAGAAGAAGGGAAACTATTTTAAAGACAAAACGTCATAAATCACTGTAAAAAGTTATTCAAAACATTAATGTCATAAAATTTAATGTCATCATTAAAAAAACTGAATGCTGATAGAATATTTATAAAAAATTATATGTAAAGTTGTTCCCAATTAAATGCAGTAATGAATATAAAAAATATTTAAATTTTTTATTATTACCATTACAACTAAAAATTGAAAAACTAATTGACGTCTATTACATTTTACTTTTGACTAATCATCTGTAATTTAATTTAATTTTTAATTTTTATTCACATCAAATTTACAACTATTTATTTCCTAATGACAATATAAAATTATAACATTCATATGTGAACTAAATTGAAATATTTATTAACAATGAAAATTTAATCAAATTATAATAAAACAATTTCTCTACATTTTCAATTAACCATTAATATTATTATTTATCAAAAAAGTATAAATAATGAATATAATGTCATTTTAAAAATTAAATAATGAATATCATAAATAACTAAAAAAAATATAATTCACGTTATTATTCTTAACTGAATGATGCATATGAATAATAAATATATTACTTTATTTCTAAATATTAACAAAATTAATACATATAAAATTTTATTTTAAATATTAATAGCACATAATAAAATGTTACACAAACAAAATATTTTATTTTTGTAAATAATTTAATAAAGATGGATATTAACATTATTATAAACATTTATATCATTTAAAAAAAACTCATGAAATAAGGACAATAAATATAAGAGACTATTTTTTAAATCATGAAAGAAAATTGATGAATTGATGGACCTGAGTTACACATTTTGGTGAATATAATAATAAAATTTTATAATGGTTTAAGATTTATTATCACTCACAACTCATACCGTTTAAAACAGATTGATATGGTTGTTTACTTACATATATTAAGTAATTGACTAATTTAATTTTATCATAATTAAGAGTTAATATTCATTTAATATTATGACAACCATATTTTACACGTTTAATAATTATTTTTATGATAATTAACGGTTCATTGGATTCCAATTACATTATAATTTGCAATTTATAATCAATATACATGGTTTACTTATATTATTATTATTATTATTATTATTTTATAAATATTCATATCAATTTTTTTTAAATATAACATAGGAAATAATCAATATAAAAAAGATCATTTTGTACAAAATTTTATTCATATTTACAAATAATTATATTTATTCTTTTTATAATCAAAATAATATTCTTCATATTGTTGGTAAATTACAAATAATAAACGTAGATATTAGATGACTATAATCAATATTTATTAAAAATAATGCATCACCATGTAGCATATATTATACTATATGAAGCCCATTAATTAAAGTATTAAAATAAAATTCATTTGAATCATAAAAAATTAATCTAGTCTATCTAAAAAAATGTTTATTTATGATACTAATAAATAAACTGAATCTTGATAAAATATTTACAATAAACTACGATTAATTTTTTTTCTTTTTTGGAGAACCACTAATATATTTAAAGTTGTTCACAAATTAAATTCAATAATGAAAATAATAAATATTTAATTTTTTTGTTATTACTCTAAATTTAAAATTACATATTAATAAATTTATATATATATATATATATATATATATATATATATATATATATATATATATATATATATATATATATATATATATATATATATATATATATATATATATATATATATATATATATATATATATAAATATCTAATTTAAGTAAAATATATAATTCACACTCTTGCACTATAAATTGTGAAAATTTTGAAAATGATTTTACAAGGGCAATGTCGTCTTTTCATACGTGATGGAGGGTGTCAGGTCTAAGTGAGGGAGTGTCGAATTAAATGCTTCAAAAAAATACAAGCTCTAATTTTAAAGCTTTAACTCTATGATTTTTCGAGCCAGATAGAGTGATCCTTATGAGCTAGTCATTTTAACAGCTCTAAATGTACGGCTCAAAACCATACTATTCTATTTTAATATATTATATTAAATGAATTATCATTTAAAAAATTAAAACATGTAATGCAGGTACTAGGAGACCATAACATGATTTAACTATTAAAAAAAATTGAAATATGGTATAACAAATAAATGGCTTTACCTGATGAACTATAACCACTTAATTTATAAAAAAATGAAAACAAATCATTCTAACTATACAAAATATTAATTAATCCAAAACTTTGTATCGTCGATCGATCTTTTACAAATTTTCAGTACCACTTTTCACTTCATGACATTTTCTCATAACGCGTTTTCTTCCAACCAAATATTGTTGCACAATAAGCACAGAAGATTGCGTACCAAAGCTAGTTGAAGCCAATATGTCACCTATAACACCAAGTTCAGGATGGTCGCACCATTCCAACAACCTCGAAAAAATCACCGAGTTCTTACCGCTTCCTTGTCCAACAATGTACAAATCATATCCAGGTTTATCAATATCGTTAAGAAGCGTCGGAATCTCTTCGCCCGTATTCAAATGGACTTCCTTCTCTGAGTAAAGAATTGAATCGTTATTGTTCACTGCTTTGTGCCTAAAGGAAATTATACACTCTTCATCCAACTCTTTTTGCATCACATTGTCTATAACCGTCGACAACATTCCATGACGAGACTTGCTTTTTTCCATTTTAGTTTTGTTTCTTCTGCAGCCTTACCTAACAGATTGATCCTCACAACATGTAATTGTGTTCCTGGATGCCCCGCCATTCTCCATGCAATAGACAAGGCTTCACGGTCGTCAGGTCCACCGATGAAAATCATTATAATGCGTAATTTTATTTCTAACAACGATCCTAAACCGCGATCCACAAAGATCCCTACCGAACAAGGTGCTTTTTGTAGAACATTTTTGTTTATCTCACAATGTTCATTGTGGATTATTTCTGGAGCATCTTCTATTGTTGAGTAGTCTTTGTGAAAGGGAAGGAGAATTAGGCTGGCGCGTTTCTCTTCGGCAACATTGTAAATGTCCTCATGGATAGTTGTGTAGGACGAGACAACACTTGATATGTCAAACCTAATCGCATTGTATTGTTCTACGAGTTTTTCAAATGCATTAGTTATGCTCTCAAACTCTAATTGTGATCCATAGTTGGTTGCTTCTGCGCCACCAATCGTGCTGTTTGAATTATCCATTTGTGAAACAAGAATAGCTGTGCCATGTCTAGTGAGTTGAACTAAGTGAGCTACTGATACATGTATAGGTGAAAGTCTAGTAGCATTTGTGGCTTCAATGACATGGATCATGTTATTGGCGCATGTTTAGCATTGTGGACACAAGCGACGATTCGAAGCTCCACATCGAACCTCAGTTTTTGCACGGTCCTTAATTGCGATTGCATAAATCGGAATTTTGGTTTGTATATTGCATTGATCAAGGGAGAAACCATTACAATCATTACTATAATAGCAAGCATCATAACCATGAAAGTATATGGATCCAAAATCTGTAAAGAAAAAAGAAAAAAAAGTAAGTTGGTTAAAAGGCTGTTTGATTTAAATCATGCAATAATAGAAAAATGGTAGTTTAAAATTACCCTTTTGTCCCAAGCAATATTCATTAGTATGACAGCCATGATACCCTTGGTGTTGAGAAGCAATCCAATGGCAACTCCATCTCGGGCAGGCATACCGAAGAAGAAAGTGACAATCACAGAGCTCAAAACTTTAGGTATGCATAACAAAAGCATAACCAAAAACATTAAACCCGCATTCTTTTGCTTCAAAAGGAAAGGCAAGTTGAGTCTAAAACCAAATCCAGCAAAGTAAACAGGACACAGAATCCCAGAAACAAAATCGGCTGACAATTCCAAAACCACATCAGCAAACTTTCCATGAGGCAAAATTAATCCAAACACAAAAGCTCCAACAATAGGATGTGTACCGAGAGAATCTGTAATGTACGAACAAATAAACACTCCCGTCAACACGTCCAACAGGTGTGATTTTCGCCACGTGTTCATACTTGTTCTGTGTTCAATGATTGGAGTAAGGATAGGTCTCACCACAGCAAAGCAAAAAACTATGAACATCAAAGTAGAGATTACTGAGAGATAAGGCTTTCCACCTCTAGTCGAATAAGGAATCAACAAGGTAAACATAACCCAACCATATGCATCGGTTAACATAGTTGCTGTCAATGCATCTTTTCCAAGCTTTGTATATAAAAGTTTAAGATTAGCTAAGATTCTTGCAAGGACAGGGAAACCTGTTACAGAAAGTGCTAAACACCAGAATAAATATGCTTCGCCTTGATTTTCTTTTGGTGTTTGTGCGAAAACATCATTTTTATCTATAAGTTTTTGTTGTAGAGCTAGAAATCCAACACCAAATAACATTGGCGTCACAATGCCGGCAATTGCTATGCTTGTACCTTTCTTCCTTGATCTTAAGATGGTGTCTGAATTCATTTCTAAACCACTTAGGAACACATAGTACATTATTCCTAAGTTTGCAAAGGTTTCAACGGCTAGGATTCCATATTGACTATAAAACAAGGAAAATACCCATTCAAAATTTCCCAAGAGACTTGGACTCAGAGTAAAACCAGCCTGCATTATATAAAATTCAGGAATTATTATATTTTTTTATCTCTCATTTATGAAACGCAATCTTAATGTATGAACTTTTATATGTTTTTATGGAAGTCTTAATGTATGAACTTTTATATGTTTTTATGGCAGTCTTAATGTATGAACTTTTATATGTTTTTATGTTGAAAATTCAATGTGACTAACTATCATGTGTATTGATGATTCAAATTTACTGGCAAAAGAAAGAAAGAAATATATGATGAATGAATACTTACCAACACCTGCGCAATAATGAGGGGCACATGAAGGGGCTTAAGGACGAAGTAGAAAAGCCGAGAAACCAAAATATTGTAACACCTCAAATTTGCCCTCTTCTCTTGGGACTAGCATTATCATATGGCATACATTTTTGGGTCATTAGGCATTGCATATTGCATATCATGTGGTTACATTGTGCAAGCTATCCGCTCAAGTCTTGATCAGAGGATGAGAAAGTCTAAGTGCAAGCCTAGGGTTTATTGACTGATCATGGGCCATCTGAGGATTGGGCTGTGAATTAGGGTTTCATGATTCTCAATGGATATTGGTCTTCATCTTGATTGCAATGATACATCATCATCATCATGGTTTGTCATCATCAGGAGTGTTGAAGCAGATTCCTTGAGATTAGGGCTTTGACCACTGGTCAACCCTAATCAGGTGCATTGGGCCAGTCAGGGCATGATCAGGAGATGGGGTCTATGATGTATGTGGAGATCATTCCATGGTTATATTGAGATTATTGAGGCTAGGGTGTCACCCTTGGGCCATTTCAGTTGAAGATTGGAGCTCAGATTGATCTATGCATTGCCAGATTCATCTATCAGATGAAAAAGTCAACTGTGGTCAACTGTACATGATCTGATGGATTTGGAGGTGGAAATGAGTTAGATGCACTTCATTCATGTTGGAACAAGTGTTATTTGACATCTCAAAGCTTAAAAATGAAGAAAATCAAGTCAGGACAAGAATTGCAAAAAATAGAAAGTGACTTGTAATGAAAGTTTCCAAAAATGGAAAGTTTTTGACCTCAAGACCACGTGTCCAAGGAAGCTTCAAATGAAAACTTGTTCAACATGAAAGTTGTAGATCTTGTTCTCACCTTTCCAAAATGTCCAAGAACTTGAAAATCCCATGTATGGTTGTCAAATTATGGCTTAGTGAATTTCAGAAATGACCCATAATCAAGAGGCCATAGCTTCCACATGGATTGTCCAAATTGGAAGTTCTTTATATGCACAAACTCCATTTGACATGTACTTTCATGGTGCATAATTGGATTTCTTCAAAAGTGGTCAATGCAAAAAGTCAAATTTCAACTGGACAGTTAAATGGACCAGGGGCAAAATTGTCCAACTTGTGAAATAATTGGAATTTTTGAGTGGGGACTTTTGCTACACCTCACAAATGGTATTTGAAACTTGTTGGAATGTTCATTACATGCCTAGGCCTTGTGGTTTGGAAAATAGCTTTTGGAATGAAAGTGGAAAATTGGACAATTAGACATCACATAGTGAATTTCCAAAATATTCATCCAATGAAGGTGAAACAAGTTGCAACAGCTCACACATGTCATTTTGAGAGTGTGTGAGCTGTCCATGAGGTGGCAATGAGCTGGCATGGGAAGTTCCAATTTTGCCCTTACTTTGAATTAGCCATTTCACTAATCATTTCCATTTGGCTAATTAGATGGTTTAAGCATGGATTAAACAAGCATATATAATCTTAATCACATCCAAATCATAACAGAATTACACATTTCCCAAAATCAGATCCAAATTCATCACATTCTCTCAAATTCTCAAGAACCACATAACACTTCAATTGACCAAAACTCTTTGAATTCTTGATCAATTCTCGAATTTCTTGTTGTGTTGATCTTGCATCATCATCTTCTACATCTGTTTTTGCATCTCATCATCAATTGCACCACCAATCGTGACTGTTCAAGTTTGCAACATCAATGGCATTTGGAGAATTCGAGCACTAGGAGCAACATCAATTGGATTCGAGCACTCTACTCACCTTCCACAAGCTACTACTCCATCTGTTTGAGGCTAACACGCGCAAAGCTCGTCAAGAACAGCACTGCCATTGCCAGGTATTCATTTTTTCGAATGTCACGGTTTGTTCAATTGTTATGTGCATTGTATAGTGCGTTGAATGTAGAGCGTCGTGATGCTTTTAGTTTTGATTATGGATAACTGTAGAGGATGAAATCTTGATTTGAAAGTATGAATGTAAACCCTAACCTCATCGATTCGAAGAATATAGGAACAATTAGGTCAAATTATTGTCATATTTGAGATCTACGTGTTAAGACGATTCCAACGGATGTTCATTTGCTCATTTTGGTGATGGTTTGAAATTCACGTGTTCTTGGTGTGCCTGGGTTGAAGAAGATGAAGTTCTGGAAATAAAACCTGTTTGATCCACATTTCTGTTTAAATTTTCAAATAAGATGTTTCCCGCTCCCGCGCAAGTTATTTACCATTGTGCCATTAATGAAATCAAATAATTCATAAAAATTGTTAAAAATCATAAAAAGCTTAGAAAATTCACCAAAAATTCATAAAAGATCAGAAAAATATGTGGATTTTTTTGTTGACTTCCTAATTGACGGTAGAATTTTATTGACCTATTGATTGAAGTTGTGCTTGGTAGAAATTGTGTTTGACCTAGGGTTGATTAACATGTGATATATTTTGATACACTTTGCCACATCCATTGTGAAATTCTCATGGTTACAAAGAAATGTTTGAAAACTTTTGTGATGATTGTGGACTGGCTAATGGTGATTTACATGTAAATTTCATGAATTTTGGATTCCTGGTGTTTGAGTTATGAATTTTGGAACCTAGGTGTGACAATTTGTGTCACACCTCATTATGTCAACTTGCTGGATTTATTTGAATGGCCTAGACTTGTTAGAATGGAATGAAATTTTGCATGGATGTTCATTAACATGTTAAGATGCTATGTGAATTTTTGTGGAATTTTATGTGGCATTTTCAATTTGATTGCTATTTTTCATCTCTGTTGGTCAAATATGCAAGCTTGTGTGACATAGGTTGGTAAATCTTGTGTGAAATGCTCATATGGTATTGAATGATCTTGAAATTTGGTATGATAGTTGTAGACACATGATGTGACATCCCTGTTTTGGTCCCACTCATTTCTTTACTGTTTTCATTGACTTATGAATTTTTGAAGTGAATGCATGTGTTGATGTTGTGATTTGGAGCATGTAATTGTGTCTGTTTTTGTTGATTTTCATTGACATGGTTTCCTTTGTCCAATTAAGCTAAAATTTGACATGCTGGACCTTAATTATGTCCTGTTTAGGTGTAAATTATTTGAGGATTTTTGGAATTGTTTTGATATGGATTTGAATGCAATAGTTCTGTTTGGATGTTTGGTGTTCCATTTGAACTAGTTTGATTTGTTTTGTGCATAAAATGAACATGATGAATGATATGGACATGGGATTAATTGTGTTGGCTTTTGTTTGACATTAATTTGACTTTGGTTAGAGATTGCTTGCTGTTTAGGAATTTTTCTTGCCTTTGGACCCTAGGCTTGGCCTAGTGGTCTAGTTTCTAACATTTGATTGATTTTTCAGGATGAAAAGGTGCAATGTTTATGGAGAATGATCCAAGTCAATTCAATTGATGTTGTTTGATGTTTGTACACTAACATAACTTTGTTTTGTAGGTTGTGAAGTTTGGGCTTGAGCTCATAGCTTGCCTTTGTTGTGCATTAGTTTGTACAGTCTGACTGATTAATACTTGCTGTTTATTTTTGTCTGTCTGAGTACTAACTGTGTTTGACTGTTTCCAGGTACTTTTAGTTGCTCAGTTCCTTGTGAACTTTTGCTTTGCTTTGCTTAAGAAACTTGCATTGAGGTATAACTTCCTAACTTCATGTAGTCTGGAGACCCGGTCTGTTATTTGGCCGGGCA
This sequence comes from Lathyrus oleraceus, assembly GCF_024323335.1. Classification (NCBI taxonomy): domain Eukaryota; kingdom Viridiplantae; phylum Streptophyta; class Magnoliopsida; order Fabales; family Fabaceae; genus Lathyrus; species Lathyrus oleraceus. The sequence continues at coordinate 287,916,041 of NC_066584.1, forward strand.
AATAAATGTCTGAAGTCCTCCTTAAGAGGCAATGATTGTGGTTGTTTATTTTTCGTGCCAAGCAGGTAAAGTCCTTAATCAAGGAAATTGGTGGAAGGTAGGGATATGCAATCTATCCCCCACTATTTTTTGTGTGTCGTCCCTCTGCTCACACGGCTGTGTGTTGATGCATTGGGACACAAACCCAAGATCTGTGCTGTCGCACAATCGAGTCAGAGTCATTGAGCGTAGAAGGGTCCCTCCATTCTGGACCCACGCTCCCTTGTCTGAAGCTCTCCCTGGTCAGGGATAAAGAGCTGTGAGGTCTCATCCTCACTTCACCTTTCATCTGCTTCACCTTAGCCTCGTAATGGCAAGGTTAAGAGCAAACACAACCCGTACAGATGACTTGCTGAGGCAGTCAAACCTATTGTGTGAGCCCACTTGTTTGGTTATAGTGCATGCTATGTGGATATCTGTTTGAGATGCTTGTTCTCATTTGATGTATGCTTGAATTATTTTGTATGCTTGTATGCTTGCTTCTTTCCTGGATAGGAGTAGTTTGCTTATGCAAGTAGGATAGAAAACTGAACTTAGGGTAACGATGCATGACAACACTAGGCTCGAGTCCAGCTCCCTGGTAGTGCGTCTTCCCCCGGTTTCTGGCTGAAATCTTTTTCCCTTTCAGGGGAACTACATCGCCCTGATCCTCGTTCCAGACGAGGTATGTAGGCAGGTGGTCGTGCGAGACCACTCCGGGCAACCTTTTTCTTTTGTTTGTGTTTGTTTGTTATCTGACTGTGTGTTTTGGTTCGGATGCCGACGTAAGCCCAGTGATTGGCAGTCGGGCTCCACGTTTGCCGTTTTGAGTGTGTTTTGGTTCGGATGCTGACGTAATTCCATCTAGTGGTTGTCGGGCTCCATGTTGGCCACCCTTGTCTGTTTGTGTGTTTTGTGTTGTTTGGCGTGCGTAAGCCGAACTACAGAGGCTCTGATTCTTGTTCCAGACAAGATATGTAGGCATAAGGTGCGATACCTTATCGAGCTCCCTTCTCCTAACCCCACCTGCGTTCCCCGTGTGTGTGTGTGATGTTTTAGCAACCTTTTCTTTATTCTAGGACGTGGATCCCGTCGAGTACGACGGACGTGAGGGGTGCTAATACCTTCCCCTTGCGTAACCGACTCCCTTACCCTTTCTCTTTGGTCGCGAGACCATTTCCTTTCCAGGTTTCTCTGAGCGTTTCCTTTCCCTATCTTGGGATAAATAACGCGCAGTGGCGGCTCTGTGTTGTGTTTTTATTTGAGTCTCGCCGGTTGTTTTTTCGCGGATGCGACAAATATCATAAGCAATTTGGAGACACAAAAGAGGAACATGTTTTATCATAATATCATCAGCCATCCAGATATTGTTTGAAGGACTAAATGATACATTATAACATGCATAATTTGCCATCTCCATCTTTTCTTTTACTGTTATTTCTTCTCTTGATTAGTTTCTTATGTTAATGTATTTTTTTTCTTCTCATTTAAATACTATGTTTTTTCTTTTACGTGAATAACATGCAAGTTATGATGAACAATGATGTATTAGAGCTGGCAAATGCAGTTTACATTGTTTGTTGCTACTATTTTACAAAATGCTCTATTTTTCATGATCTATGCTGACATTATGGTTGCTTTTTTATGATAGTTTTTTTGTGTAATAAACATTACGTATATCCGCTTCCGCCATACACTAAATTTAGACATTGAACCTCTATTAGTTACTTAAAACAAATTCAAATGGATGAAAACAAACTGATGACGATATCAGAATGTTCGTTACCGCTTTCCGAATGTCTTCTTTTATTTCTGAAAATATTAAATTTGTTTTTAAAATTGTTTAAAAAAACTAATGTGACATTAAGTCAGATAAATAAAAGTATAAAAAAAACTAATGAGACATTAAGTCAGATAAATAGAATTATAAAAGAGAAATGTACAAATACCAAATTAAAATTCTGAACTTAAAAAAAAAAACTATTTTACATTATCTAAGATAAAATCATTATTCGGTCTATTTAATTATCAACCGTTCATAAAGAATAATAAGAATAAGATCGCTTTATTTATAAAAATAATAATTTATTGAGAAATTTTAATATAACATACCCAAAAAATAAGCATATTAATATTTTAACTATAGAAATATGCAACTTTTATCTCAAGCACCTTTAAAGTTGAGCACATAACTGTTAAATTAATATGTAACTATTTTAAACACATATAAGGCTTAGTCAACAAAACCTTCAGTCAGCTTCTATAGTCACATATATATAAAGCCCTTGGTCGAACTGAGTCTGAATCTTACACTTTCTAGATGCTGCAAATGTTCATAAAATCCAGAGGTATATAACAAATTCAGAATTTCAATAAGAAAATCAAGAAATAATACTTAGAATATATGCCACAAGATTTGGTACTATAACACACAGTAAAGGTTTCAGAATGCAATAAGGGTGTCTTTTGTTTTGTAAACATCACATTGTGTAATAACAATACACTATGATGATCTAGTAAAGTAAAAAACACAGTATTCTCTGATGATACAACTCATGTTTGATGACGGCCAGGGTCGACCCAATTATATCGGAGGCCCCGTTTTAATTACAAAAATGGGCCCATTTTTTTAAAAACATAATTATAATAATTAAAAAAAATATATTAAAAATACATTTATATATAAATTAAAAATAAATTTAATTATATTTATTTTGAATTTTGATCAATCTTGATTTTTCTATGTATTGAGTTTTTATATTTTTTTCGATTATTGAGTTTTTTTAATAACATTTTATTCATTTTTATTAATATTTATTCAAAAAAATTGAAATTTTCAAAAATTTGGGGCCCTGTGCTGCAGCACATGCACAGGGGCGACCCTGATGTCGGCTTACAACAAACTATCCATTGTTATACTTATTAGTGAATGAATGAAGAAGACATCACATCACCATGAAATAATGATAATAAAAATATTCATTTATTATTATCACAATTGCATTTATTTTTTAATACGTTACTGTCATAAGAAAAGTCATAAACACACTGTTTTATATAAATAACAATCTGTTAATTTTTTTTAATACCTCACCATAACAACCATCAGATTCACTATATATTCATATTACCATACAATCAGCAATGGAAAATTTAATCTTAGATATTAACATTCATAGAAATGATTTTGTTAGATGAGAAGGTATTAACTCTTTATCCCAAATATTGTATTTGTTCTTAACAAAATATACTTTTATATTCTAAATATTAAATATTATTATTTTTTCTTTAAAAAATAATTGATTTCAATATTTTATTGCTATATATTTTTTCCTTCAGAGATGCAATGATAAACAAATATTTTATACCACTAATTGATACAAGAGGAAAACTTATATACCATGAAAAGTATAGAAATAGTTCGGGAAAATGAAACATACAAAAGAGTCAAAGACTTAAAAACATCATGGTTTTTACAAATGACTACTGTTAACAAGTATTCAATACTCAAAATCCACAATTTCACACCATTATTTTGAATTTGTTGTCATAGAAATAATTTCAAAAAGAGTTGGAGACAACAATGTTCTCTCTGGTAGTGTTATACACAAGTTACCCTACAATAATATAAATTATATTATATAACTACATTTATGTTTCTTTTTAGACATAAATGGAGTGCTTCATGCCCTTGGACATGAAGAAAATGTTTACTTACAAGAAAAACCTACAAAAATTCCCAGACTTGAATTGAGGCTACAAGAGTAAGATTTCAACTACACATATTTTCCTATTCATATATTCATATATAAATTAAGTATACTAAATTAAAATTAATCTTACATTCTAAACATAATTGTTAAGGTCACATTGTGTAAAACTTTGAAAATTTGATGACAAGTCAACCAGAAAGAAGCGCCATTGTTGCAATCACCTCTACAACAGTGAATATGTTTAGAGGTAACTATCTATTTAAACGTTATAGATATTTTATTCACTCAAAATATTACCATTTTCATAAATAAATCTAAATTTTTATTCCACAGATGAATACTTCATCAACTCAACTTTTATTGTTATAATGGCAATGACACTAGAGTCAGATAAACAAGTACACTATAAATTTTATTTAAACAACTCTTTTGAAAATACAATTCTAAAGTTATTTTACTTCCCAATTTTTCTAAACTTCTAAACATGAGAGGTTTTCTTCATAGTTTTATCAACTATAAATGAAATTGATGATACGTTTGGATGGCATTATATTGAATGTGCAAACAGTATGAAGATGTTTAACAAAAAGCCCATAAATTGAAATTTACTTCGTGTGAAACACCTTCTAAGTATCCAAAACAAGGTTAGACATTTGCAATCATAAACCATTTTATCAAAAATATTATTAGTAATATAATATAAAAAAAGCATGTAATCACAAGTTCAAAATAATGCTGAAAATGTCCGATGAAACCGCTAAAGCGACTTTGACATTTTTGATCAAGAGACCCAAAAGCTACTAAATACAACAGCTCAAATGCTCTTGCAACAACAACCTAACATGTTTACACCATCAATTCTACATAACCTCTGTCATTGTACTCTTATTTTTAAAATAAAATTGTCTATAAAAAACTTAAAAGAAGGATTGCAAATTTACACAATATCACAAACTTTTGTACCAACCGCTATTTTACCAGAATCAATTCTGAAAATACATTTTAACATGTAATTAAATTTGTACTACAATCATACAAATATACTACTAATTTTATGAATACAAACAATATACTTATCACATATAGGAGTCCATATCACCACAATGATTTAAAATAAAGAAGATCACCAAGAAGAATAAGAAGAAGAGGAACAACAACAACAACAACTTAGTGCTGAGCGAAGGCTAATCATAACATCATCAGATGATGAAACATATATCAAAGGGAATTCTAAAAATAATAATAGCAACAATGATCTTCATATATTATCCTGTGACGACGAGTCACTTCTCATACACATATTAAAGAGTCGAAAATCCATTAAAGCAAAACAAAGAAACAACAAAGTCTCATCCAAGAAAAACAATAACAAAAACCATAAAAATTGATTCCAATTTTGAAGATTCCTTTTATGTTTTAAAATTTAATTTCATGTTTCGCCTTCATTTCCATTATTTATAAATGTATTAGTTTTCAATTAAAATTAGACTATTTTCTTTTGTTATGATAATCTTATTATCTATATTATAGAGTTTTTATAATAAATAATATCTACCATAAATAAAGTATTATTTTATTTCAACAACTTCTATTTACTACCCGCACGGTCTTCTTAACCACCGGTGCATCACGCGGGTCCTATTCTAGTAACTATTATTTCATATACATCATGGTACAAAGTTATTTGGACTACAAGACCAAATCAGATTATTGAGCAAGATTTGATAAGTACTAGTCAGCAAATTGGAATTCATTTATCAACAATTTTTTTTCTTCCATTTGAACTAATTTCAATAATTATTTTAGTTTCTTTGATATGTGCAATTGTCGTAGCTCTCGAGTAAGAAATCTTTATAGAACTAATAATAGAAATCAAGATTTTGTCTGAAGCTAATAATCAATGGAAAGAACCCTAATCTTACTATAGTCTTAAACTTTGAGGAATTTTTGATTCAGTACCTTGAAACAAAAAACCAGAAAAAAAAAAAAAATTATTTTGTAGTACTTGATCTCGTCACTAATCGTCACTTATTTTTAACTATATAAGAATATGTGGAGCTCGACATGTCTGGAAGCACATGAGAATGTTCTTTTTCTGATATTATTACCAATATTAGATATTAGGTTAGCCATAGCATTACTATACCCTCCATATTCATTGCGGTATGGTTATTTGTCAGCTTGGGTTGAACTTAGGATATATTTGGAAGCCTCCATCCAGACGAGTATTTTATAGAAACCCGACAAGGAATTCCTTTAATAATTGGCCATTTTGATTTTGGAACAACTCGATGAATTTAGTTAATCTTTTTAGGAGGCTCCAATGACCATAGATAGGACCTATCAATTTTTTAGAGTCCGATGGTTGGCTGTTCACTAACAGTATCCACCGTTTCTTTTTTGGGATCAATATGAGCAATGCAGTTCATCCAACGATAAACCTAATCTGAATTACAGAACTATGACACAATCAAACACAAATGAACAAAATGTTGAATTCAATCGTATCAGTCTCTACTGGGGTTTATTACTCATTTTTGTACTTTCTTTTTTATTCTCAATTTATTTCTTCAATTAATTCATCAATTAATATAAGAAATGAGAATTATATATATATATATATATATATATATATATATATATATATATATACATACTAGGAATTCTCTTATCCTATTCGGAAGGATATCATTTCATAATTATATATATGATTGTTTAGGTCTCTAGTATGAATAACTACTTGATCAAATATGGAGGAAAGTAGGATAAATGGCCAATACTACTGGAAGAATTCCTCTTTGGATAGTAGGTACTATAACCGCTATTATTGTGATTGGTTTAACTGGTATTTTCTTTTAAGGTTCATATTCCGGATTGGGATCATCCCTCTAATAATGAGATGAATTTCTTTTTCAAAATGAAAGCATAAGAACTCTACAGTGATCCACTCTTTCTTTGATGAATTCGAGTGGGTCCCGTTGAGTTTTTAATAATCAGAATATTTTTGAAAGTGAGTCAATACATAACTTTATTCTATGTTTCAAAAAATTCCATTTCCTTTTTTAGGATCTGAATGAAAATATAATCTTAATAGAAATATATTTCTAATATAGACTCATGATTCAATTCTTTTTTTTTAAAGTTAATTAAGAAACTTGTATTTGGTGAATTCAATTCCCACTCTTTTTTATTTGGTCATTCCTTCACTACGTATCTATTTTGACATAAACAATAAAGAATCACTCTAGGAAAAGATAAATTATCCATCCTAGAATTCTGTTTTCCCCTTTTCTATTTCTATTTTACTTAATATATTGTACCTAAATGTTAATAGCACATAATAAAATGTTAACCAAACAAAATATTTTACTTTTATAAATAATTTAATAAAGATGGATATTAACATTATTATAAACATTTATATCATTTAAGAAAAACTCATGAAATAATGACAATAAATATAATAGACTATTTTTTAAATCATTAAAGAAAACGGATGAATTAATGGACCTGAGTTACACATTTTGGTGAATATAATAATAAAACTTTATAATGGTCTAAGATTTATTATCACTCACAACTTATACCATTTAAAACGGATTGATATGGTTGTTTACTTACATATTAAGTAATTGACTAATTTAATTTTATCATAATTAAGAATTAATATTCATTTATTATTATTACAAGCATGTTTTACATGTTTAATAATTAATTTTATTATAATTAACCGTTCATTGGATTCCAATTGCATTATACAGTAATTTGCAATTTATAATCAATATACATGGTTTACTTATATATTCTTATTATTACTATTACTATTATTATTAATATTCATATCAACTTTTTTAAATATAACATGGGAAACAATCAATATAAAAAAATCATTTTGTACAAAATTTTATTCATATTTATAAATAATTATATTTATTCTTTTTATAATCAAATCTTGTGCCTTCAGCAACTGCTCCTTCAACTCTCTGAGCATAACATTCCTCTCAGCAGTCAACTTGTTGACTTCATCTACTACTGAAAATGGAGTATCCCCTCTTACTAACATTGGTGGGGTTCTTCCATACAAGACTTCAAAAGGAGTGGCATTCAAGGATGCATGGTAATTGGTATTGTACTAAACTGCCCAAGCCAACCATTTTGGCCACTATTTTGGTTTAAGCTCAGTCGCACATCTCAAATAAGTCTCTAAACACCTATTGCCACCTCAATTTTCCCATCTGACTGAGGACGGTAAGCACTATTGTACTTCAATCCATTACCTGCCTGTTTAAACAATTAAGACCAGAAATTACTTTAAAAAAACCTTATCTCTATCAGAGACTATGGAGATAGGGAAACCATGTAGCCTGACCACTTATTTTATGAATAAGTCAGTAATGTTCTTAGCAGTATAAGGATGGCTCATATGAAGGAAAATGAGCATATTTTGTCAATCTATCCACCACTATCATCACAATATCCACTCCATACACCTTAGGCAACCCTCACACATGAAGTCCATAGAAATGTTACTCCATGTCTGTGTTGGTATACGCAAATGTTGTAGCAATCCTCCATGGCTCAAGGTTTGATACTTATTCCTTTGACACACTTCACAAGCCTGCACATACTCTTATATCCTCTTTCTCATACCCTCCCAATACACCACACTAGAATTTTTTTTGTAAGTCCTTAGGTATCCTGAGTTCCCTTCCACAACAGTATCATGGAACTCATGTAAGATCCAAGCAAATCTGGGTGATTGCTTTGGAACCACTATTCTGCCCTCATGATACAACCTACCACCTTTGAGCTGAAAACCAGTTTGGCTACTAGGATATGCTAGCAGGACCTGCACTATAGCCTTTAATTTTTCATCACCTTGTACTTCTTCCTCCCATCCTTATCTCTCCTAGGGAATTGAGACTTAAATCATGCATACTGACAAGGGAACATTCCCTGATTCTCTCTCTTCTGCCACCTCTCCCATGTACTGCTAACATAATTAATTTTGAGTGGGAGTGGAATTATTCCCCAACTCTCTCTTCCTATGTGTCCTCCTATACACCTTGCTATATCTATCACATTGAAATTGATCCTTCTAGCAAGCTAGATCACTAAAAGAGATCACTGAAATTGATAGTACAGATTCTACGAGCTAACCAAGTATTATTGGACAACAATTTAAACTACTTAGGTTTTTCAATGCAAAAAAAAAAATTGAAGTATATAAAAAAAAATCTTGATCATATCAATAAGGTCATGATATTTCTATTTCTTTGTCTTTTTTTATTACATATAATGGATCTGTCTAAACCGCTGCACGATTTCCTTATAGTCTTTGTGGGATCAGGTCTTATATTAGAAAGTTTAGGAGTAGTATTACATACCAACCCCATTTTTTTCTGCTTTTTGTTGGGACTGGTTCTGGTTTATATATTTTAGCAAACTCGCATGTTGTAGCTGTGCCATAGCTACTTATTTACGTGGGAGCTACTAACATTTTAATCATATTTGTTGTGATGTTCATGAATAGTTCTGAATATTAACAAGATTTAAATCTTTGGACCGTAGGGGATGGAATGACTTTGATCGTTTGTATAAGTATTTTAGTTTCACTAATCTATTTATATATATTAAATCTAATGCTTCAAATAATTTTGCGACAGTTAACACTGAATTCCTCAAAAATAGTCCACATCATCCTATTAGCTTATGTGTATACCTTCTACTAAACCACTAATCAAAACACCATTATCTTCCAACACCCATTCTTTGACTCTTTCTCTATCTATTTATATATATTAAATTTAATGCTTCAAATAATTTTGCAACACTTAACACTGACTTCCTAAAAAATAGTCCACATCATCCTATTAGCTTATGTGAATACCTTTTACTAAACCACTAATCAAAACACCATTATCTTTCAACACCCATTCTTTGACTCTTTTTCTACCCAAACCCCTTTTTCACTTTCCCTAATTCTCCAATACCACATTATAATGAATATTGAATCATAATTTATTAACTAAAATAAGAACTCGCTTTTAAGTATTTTTAAAGTCATTGACTCATTGTTTTTAGTTGGTATGATGAATCATAATTTATTTAATTTGTATTATCAATATTATAGGAAAATATAGTTTTATACATTTTTTGGTCAATATTATTTTTGTACAAATAATAAATATACTATTTTTACTTTACTCAATTTTAAAAAAATATACCTATAAGATTTTTATCTCAAATATTAATAGCATTACAAAGGAGCATAACAAAAAATTACCAAAGTACAACATTTACTTATATATTAATATTATTATGAATATTCATATAATTTTTTTTAATATAACATAGGATACAATCAATATGAAAATAAATAAAAGCGGTCATTTTTATATATTATTTTATTCATGTTAATAGTTAATTATATTTATTATTTTTAATAATATAATTAATTTTATTTAAATTAGAAATAATAAACATAGATATAAAATTTTATATTATTATAAGAACTAAATTATAAATAGTAAACATATATATTATATTATATTCAACAAAAACTGAACATTTTATATTATTATGAGAATTAAATTTTACACCTTTACAATTAGAGGCATAGGAAATATGTACAATGTATTATATATATTAATCACTGTCTTTAACATTAATAGAATTACACGGTATAAAAAAGTTACTAAGATAAATATTCAATAAAAACAAATATTAGTCTCGAAATTATTCATAATTAATAGTTATTAAATTGATCTATCACAATTTAATTTAAATCAACAAAATTTAAATTTTAATCTATAATAAAAAAAGTTAATTTTAGTCTTTTAAAAAAATAAATTTTATTTGACACTAATAATAGAAGAAGGGAAACTATTTTAAAGACAAAACGTCATAAATCACTGTAAAAAGTTATTCAAAACATTAATGTCATAAAATTTAATGTCATCATTAAAAAAACTGAATGCTGATAGAATATTTATAAAAAATTATATGTAAAGTTGTTCCCAATTAAATGCAGTAATGAATATAAAAAATATTTAAATTTTTTATTATTACCATTACAACTAAAAATTGAAAAACTAATTGACGTCTATTACATTTTACTTTTGACTAATCATCTGTAATTTAATTTAATTTTTAATTTTTATTCATATCAAATTTACAACTATTTATTTCCTAATGACAATATAAAATTATAACATTCATATGTGAACTAAATTGAAATATTTATTAACAATGAAAATTTAATAAAAAATTTAATCAAATTATAATAAAACAATTTCTCTACATTTTCATTTAACCATTAATATTATTATTTATCAAAAAAGTATAAATAATGAATATAATGTCATTTTAAAAATTAAATAATGAATATCATAAATAACTAAAAAAAATATAATTCACGTTATTATTCTTAACTGAATGATGCATATGAATAATAAATATATTACTTTATTTCTAAATATTAACAAAATTAATACATATAAAATTTTATTTTAAATATTAATAGCACATAATAAAATGTTACACAAACAAAATATTTTATTTTTGTAAATAATTTAATAAAGATGGATATTAACATTATTATAAACATTTATATCATTTAAAAAAAACTCATGAAATAAGGACAATAAATATAAGAGACTATTTTTTAAATCATGAAAGAAAATTGATGAATTGATGGACCTGAGTTACACATTTTGGTGAATATAATAATAAAATTTTATAATGGTTTAAGATTTATTATCACTCACAACTCATACCGTTTAAAACGGATTGATATGGTTGTTTACTTACATATATTAAGTAATTGACTAATTTAATTTTATCATAATTAAGAGTTAATATTCATTTAATATTATGACAACCATATTTTACACGTTTAATAATTATTTTTATGATAATTAACGGTTCATTGGATTCCAATTACATTATAATTTGCAATTTATAATCAATATACATGGTTTACTTATATTATTATTATTATTATTAATATTATTATTTTATAAATATTCATATCAATTTTTTTTTAAATATAACATAGGAAATAATCAATATAAAAAAATCATTTTGTACAAAATTTTATTCATATTTACAAATAATTATATTTATTCTTTTTATAATCAAAATAATATTCTTCATATTGTTGGTAAATTACAAATAATAAACGTAAATATTAGATGACTATAATCAATATTTATTAAAAATAATGCATCACCATGTAGCATATATTATACTATATGAAGGCCATTAATTAAAGTATTAAAATAAAATTCATTTGAATCATAAAAAATTAATCTAGTCTATCTAAAAAAATGTTTATTTATGATACTAATAAATAAACTGAATCTTGATAAAATATTTACAATAAACTACGATTAATTTTTTTTCTTTTTTGGAGAACCACTAATATATTTAAAGTTGTTCACAAATTAAATTCAATAATGAAAATAATAAATATTTAATTCTTTTGTTATTACTCTAAATTTAAAATTACATATTAATAAAAATTTATATATATATATATATATATATATATATATATAATTTTAATAAAATATATTAAATATCTGATTTAAGTAAAATATATAATTCACACTTTTGCACTATAAATTGTGAAAATTTTGAAAATGAATTTACAAGGGCAATGTCGTGTTTTCATACGTGATGGAGGGTGTCAGATCTAAGTGAGGGAGTGTCGAATTAAATGCTTCAAAAAAATACAAGCTCTAATTTTAAAGCTTTAACTCTATGATTTTTCGAGCCAGACAGAGTGATCCTTATGAGCTAGTCATTTTAACAGCTCTAAATGTACGGCTCAAAACCATACTATTCTATTTTAATATATTATATTAAATGAATTATCATTTAAAAAAGTAAAACATGTAATGCAGGTACTAGGAGACCATAACATGATTTAACTATTAAAAAAAATTGAAATATGGTATAACAAATAAATGGCTTTACCTGATGAACTATAACCACTTAATTTATAAAAAAATGAAAACAAATCATTCTAACTATACAAAATATTAATTAATCCAAAACTTTGTATCGTCGATCGATCTTTTACAAATTTTCAGTACCACTTTTCACTTCATGACATTTTCTCATAACGCGTTTTCTTCCAACCAAATATTGTTGCACAATAAGCACAGAAGATTGCGTACCAAAGCTAGTTGAAGCCAATATGTCACCTATAACACCAAGTTCAGGATGGTCGCACCATTCCAACAACCTCGAAAAAATCACCGAGTTCTTACCGCTTCCTTGTCCAACAATGTACAAATCATATCCAGGTTTATCAATATCGTTAAGAAGCGTTGGAATCTCTTCGCCCGTATTCGAATGGACTTCCTTCTCTGAGTAAAGAATTGAATCGTTATTGTTCACTGCTTTGTGCCTAATGGAAATTATACACTCTTCATCCAACTCTTTTTGCATCACATTGTCTATAACCGTCGACAACATTCCATGACGAGACTTGCTTTTTTCCATTTTTAGTTTTGTTTCTTCTGCAGCCTTACCTAACAGATTGATCCTCACAACATGTAATTGTGTTCCTGGATGCCCCGCCATTCTCCATGCAATAGACAAGGCTTCACGGTCGTCAGGTCCACCGATGAAAATCATTATAATGCGTAATTTTATTTCTAACAACGATCCTAAACCGCGATCCACAAAGATCCCTACCGAACAAGGTGCTTTTTGTAGAACATTTTTGTTTATCTCACAATGTTCATTGTGGATTATTTCTGGAGCATCTTCTATTGTTGAGTAGTCTTTGTGAAAGGGAAGGAGAATTAGGCTGGCGCGTTTCTCTTCGGCAACATTGTAAATGTCCTCATGGATAGTTGTGTAGGACGAGACAACACTTGATATGTCAAACCTAATCGCATTGTATTGTTCTACGAGTTTTTCAAATGCATTAGTTATGCTCTCAAACTCTAATTGTGATCCATAGTTGGTTGCTTCTGCGCCACCAATCGTGCTGTTTGAATTATCCATTTGTGAAACAAGAATAGCTGTGCCATGTCTAGTGAGTTGAACTAAGTGAGCTACTGATACATGTATAGGTGAAAGTCTAGTAGCATTTGTGGATTCAATGACATGGATCATGTTATTGGCATGTTTAGCATTGTGGACACAAGCGACGATTCGAAGCTCCACATCGAACCTCAGTTTTTGCACGGTCCTTAATTGCGATTGCATGAATCGGAATTTTGGTTTGTATATTGCATTGATCAAGGGAGAAACCATTACAGTCATTACTATAATAGCAAGCATCATAACCATGAAAGACTATAAAACAAGGAAAATACCCATTCAAAATTTCCCAAGAGACTTGGAATCAGAGTAAAACCAGCCTGCATTATATAAAATTCAGGAATTATTATATTTTTTTTATCTCTCATTTATGAAACGCAATCTTAATGTATGAACTTTTATATGTTTTTATGGAAGTCTTAATGTATGAACTTTTATATGTTTTTATGGCAGTCTTAATGTATGAACTTTTATATGTTTTTATGTTGAAAATTCAATGTGACTAACTATCATGTGTATTGATGATTCAAATTTACTGGCAAAAGAAAGAAAGAAATATATGATGAATGAATACTTACCAACACCTGCGCAATAATGAGGGGCACATGAAGGGGCTTAAGGATTAAGTAGAAAAGCCGAGAAACCAAAATATCATAAGCAATTTGAAGACACAAAGAGGAACATGTTTTATCATAATATCATCAGCCATCCAGATATTGTTTGAAGGACTAAATGATACATTATAACATGCATAATTTGCCATCTCCATCTTTTCTTTTACTATTCTTTCTTCTCTTGATTAGTTTCTTATGTTAATGTATTTTTTTTCTTCTCATTTAAATACTATGTTTTTTCTTTTACGTGAATAACATGCAAGTTATGATAAACAATGATGTATTAGAGCTGGCAAATGCAGTTTACATTGTTTGTTGCTACTATTTTACAGAATGCTCTATTTTTCATGATCTATGCTGACATTATGGTTGCTTTTTGATGATAGTTTTTTTGTGTAATAAACATTACGTATATCCGCTTCCGCCATACACTAAACTTAGACATTGAACCTCTATTAGTTACTTAAAACAAATTCAAATGGATGAAAACAAACTGATGACGATATCAGAATGTTCGTTACCGCTTTCCGAATGTCTTCTTTTATTTCTGAAAATATTAAATTTGTTTTTAAAATTGTTTAAAAAAACTAATGTGACATTAAGTCAGATAAATAAAAGTATAAAAAAAACTAATGAGACATTAAGTCAGATAAATAGAATTATAAAAGAGAAATGTATAAATACCAAATTAAAATTCTGAACTTAAAAAAAAACTATTTTACATTATCTAAGATAAAATCATTATTCGGTCTATTTAATTATCAACCGTTCATAAAGAATAATAAGAATAAGATCGCTTTATTTATAAAAATAATAATTTATTGAGAAATTTTAATATAACATACCCAAAAAATAAGCATATTAATATTTTAACTATAGAAATATGCAACTTTTATCTCAAGCACCTTTAAAGTTGAGCACATAACTGTTAAATTAATATGTAACTATTTTAAACACATATAAGGCTTAGTCAACAAAACCTTCAGTCAGCTTCTATAGTCACATATATATAAAGCCCTTGGTCGAACTGAGTCTGAATCTTACACTTTCTAGATGCTGCAAATGTTCATAAAATCCAGAGGTATATAACAAATTCAGAATTTCAATAAGAAAATCAAGAAATAATACTTAGAATATATGCCACAAGATTTGGTACTATAACACACAGTAAAGGTTTCAGAATGCAATAAGGGTGTCTTTTGTTTTGTAAACATCACATTGTGTAATAACAATACACTCTGATGATCTAGTAAAGTAAAAAACACAGTATTCTCTGATGATACAACTCATGTTTGATGACGGCCAGGGTCGACCCAATTATATCGGAGGCCCCGTTTTAATTACAAAAATGGGCCCATTTTTTTAAAAACATAATTATAATAATTAAAAAAAATATATTAAAAATACATTTATATATAAATTAAAAATAAATTTAATTATATTTATTTTGAATTTTGATCAATCTTGATTTTTCTATGTATTGAGTTTTTATATTTTTTCGATTATTGAGTTTTTTTAATAACATTTTATTCATTTTTATTAATATTTATTCAAAAAAAATTTGACATTTTCAAAAATTTGGGGCCCTGTGCTGCAGCACATGCACAGGGGCGACCCTGATGTCGGCTTACAACAAACTATCCATTGTTATACTTATTAGTGAATGAATGAAGAAGACATCACATCACCATGAAATAATGATAATAAAAATATTCATTTATTATTATCACAATTGCATTTATTTTTTAATACGTTACTGTCATAAGAAAAGTCATAAACACACTGTTTTATATAAATAACAATCTGTTAATTTTTTTTAATACCTCACCATAACAACCATCAGATTCACTATATATTCATATTACCATACAATCAGCAATGGAAAATTTAATCTTAGATATTAACATTCATAGAAATGATTTTGTTAGATGAGAAGGTATTAACTCTTTATCCCAAATATTGTATTTGTTCTTAACAAAATATACTTTTATATTCTAAATATTAAATATTATTATTTTTTCTTTAAAAAATAATTGATTTCAATATTTTATTGCTATATATTTTTTCCTTCAGAGATGCAATGATAAACAAATATTTTATACCACTAATTGATACAAGAGGAAAACTTATATACCATGAAAAGTATAGAAATAGTTCGGGAAAATGAAACATACAAAAGAGTCAAAGACTTAAAAACATCATGGTTTTTACAAATGACTACTGTTAACAAGTATTCAATACTCAAAATCCACAATTTCACACCATTATTTTGAATTTGTTGTCATAGAAATAATTTCAAAAAGAGTTGGAGACAACAATGTTCTCTCTGGTAGTGTTATACACAAGTTACCCTACAATAATATAAATTATATATATAACTACATTTATGTTTCTTTTTAGACATAAATGGAGTGCTTCATGCCCTTGGACATGAAGAAAATGTTTACTTACAAGAAAAACCTACAAAATTCCCAGACTTGAATTGAGGCTACAAGAGTAAGATTTCAACTACACATATTTTCCTATTCATATATTCATATATAAATTAAGTATACTAAATTAAAATTAATCTTACATTCTAAACATAATTGTTAAGGTCACATTGTGTAAAACTTTGAAAATTTGATGACAAGTCAACCAGAAAGAAGCGCCATTGTTGCAATCACCTCTACAACAGTGAATATGTTTAGAGGTAACTATATATTTAAACGTTATAGATATTTTATTCACTCAAAATATTACCATTTTCATAAATAAATCTAAATTTTTATTCCACAGATGAATACTTCATCAACTCAACTTTTATTGTTATAATGGCAATGACACTAGAGTCAGATAAACAAGTACACTATAAATTTTATTTAAACAACTCTTTTGAAAATACAATTCTAAAGTTATTTTACTTCCCAATTTTTCTAAACTTCTAAACATGAGAGGTTTTCTTCATAGTTTTATCAACTATAAATGAAATTGATGATACGTTTGGATGGCATTATATTGAATGTGCAAACAGTATGAAGATGTTTAACAAAAAGCCCATAAATTGAAATTTACTTCGTGTGAAACACCTTCTAAGTATCCAAAACAAGGTTAGACATTTGCAATCATAAACCATTTTATCAAAAATATATTAGTAATATAATATAAAAAAAGCATGTAATCACAAGTTCAAAATAATGCTGAAAATGTCCGATGAAACCGCTAAAGCGACTTTGACATTTTTGATCAAGAGACCCAAAAGCTACTAAATACAACAGCTCAAATGCTCTTGCAACAACAACCTAACATGTTTACACCATCAATTCTACATAACCTCTGTCATTGTACTCTTATTTTTGAAATAAAGTTGTCTATAAAAAACTTAAAAGAAGGATTGCAAATTTACACAATATCACGAACTTTTGTACCAACCGCTATTTTACAAGAATCAATTCTGAAAATACATTTTAACATGTAATTAAATTTGTACTACAATCATACAAATATACTACTAATTTTAGGAATACAAACAATATACTTATCACATATAGGAGTCCATATCACCATAATGATTTAAAATAAAGAAGATCACCAAGAAGAATAAGAAGAAGAGGAACAACAACAACAACTTAGTGCTGAGCGAAGGCTAATCATAACATCATCAGATGATGAAACATATATCAAAGGGAATTCTAAAAATAATAATAGCAACAATGATCTTCATATATTATCCTGTGACGACGAGTCACTTCTCATACACATATTAAAGAGTCGAAAATCCATTAAAGCAAAACAAAGAAACAACAAAGTCTCATCCAAGAAAAACAATAACAAAAACCATAAAAATTGATTCCAATTTTGAAGATTCCTTTTATGTTTTAAAATTTAATTTCATGTTTAGCCTTCATTTCCATTATTTATAAATGTATTAGTTTTCAATTAAAATTAGACTATTTTCTTTTGTTATGATAATCTTATTATCTATATTATAGAGTTTTTATAATAAATAATATCTACCATAAATAAAGTATTATTTTATTTCAACAACTTCTATTTACTACCCGCACGGTCTTCTTAACCACCGGTGCATCACGCGGGTCCTATTCTAGTAACTATTATTTCATATACATCATGGTACAAAGTTATTTGGACTACAAGATCAAATCAGATTATTGAGCAAGATTTGATAAGTACTAGTCAGCAAATTGGAATTCATTTATCAACATTTTTTTCTTCCATTTGAACTAATTTCAATAATTATTTTAGTTTCTTTGATATGTGCAATTGTCGTAGCTCTCGAGTAAGAAATCTTTATAGAACTAATAATAGAAATCAAGATTTTGTCTGAAGCTAATAATCAATGGAAAGAACCCTAATCTTACTATAGTCTTAACTTTGAGGATTTTTGATTCAGTACCTTGAAACAAAAAACCAGAAAAAAAAAAAAAAATTATTTTGTAGTACTTGATCTCGTCACTAATCGTCACTTATTTTTAACTATATAAGAATATGTGGAGCTCGACATGTCTGGAAGCACATGAGAATGTTCTTTTTCTGATATTATTACCAATATTAGATATTTAGCCATAGCATTACTATAACCCTCCATATTCATTGCGTATGGTTATTTGTCAGCTTGGGTTGAACTTACGATATATTTGGAAGCCTCCATCCAGACGAGTATTTTATAGAAACCCGACAAGGAATTCCTTTAATAATTGGCCATTTTGATTTGGAACAACTCGATGAATTTAGTTAATCTTTTTAGGAGGCTCCAATGACCATAGATAGGACCTATCAATTTTTTAGAGTCCGATGGTTGGCTGTTCACTAACAGTATCCACCGTTTCTTTTTGGGATCAATATGAGCAATGCAGTTCATCCAACGATAAACCTAATCTGAATTACAGAACTATGACACAATCAAACACAAATGAACAAAATGTTGAATTCAATCGTATCAGTCTCTACTGGGGTTTATTACTCACTTTTTGTACTTTCTTTTTTAATTCTCAATTTATTTCTTCAATTAATTCATCAATTAATATAAGAAATGAGAATTATATATA